>NW_015170315.1:440172-461462 GCF_001447785.1 Gekko japonicus | reverse complement strand
GCCTGTATGTGTATTTTCTCAATCATGAAGGCCAGAAATTTGAGTAAATAAATGAAAACTAATGTTCAAGAAGCTGCATTTACACCTAGTTTCACAACTAGTGCTCCTGCAGAGCAGCAGCATTGGCAGAACCATGCATAGAACTAGTAATATACTGTGATGAGGCAGCGTAAGGATACTTTACCAAAGCAAAGAATCTGACTAAAGGAAAGAATCTGTTTCAAAGCCACACAGGAATTGGCTTCCCTGAGGCTGCACTGCCTTAAGGAGTTCAGGCAGGTTATTTGTTCATATAGGGTTCAACAGAGTCAATGTGATTCCCTCTGCTGCTCTTCCCAGAGGATACTCACTGCTAAGCAAGCAGATAAACATTGGCTTAGATTCAACCAAGTGTTTCTGGGGATGGAAAGATTTCTGTCCGTGGAGCATCACATTCTTGCCTCCTCCTCACCACTGCAGCCCCCAAAATCTCCTGCAATGCTGCTTCTGGGTGTTTCCTCTCCTCCAGAAGTAGCATTTCAGGGGGCAATTTGGGCTGCAGCAGGAGGGGGAAGTGAGAAGGCCAAGCTTCACAGATGGAAATCCTTCTGTTTGAGGAGCCCACTCATTTTGTGGATACAGCAACAGGGTGCTTCACTGGCAAACTGCAGGAAAAGTTTTAATGAAACAGAGCCCCTTCTAAAGCTGAGACACTGGAAGCCCTCTATTAACAGTGGTGTCTTCCAGTCATTCCCCGATCTCAGTTGCTGCATGGAAGATTCACGTGCCACGTACAGTCAGAACTGGCAGGAAGAGGTCCCATTTTCTTCCCCTGTGATGCAGAGCAGTTGGAGTACCAGAATCGATTTATCTACCTGCTTTAATCTAAGGTCATGCCGGATTATTGGCCAGGATTCAAGAGCTGGTTTCAGTGTTGCCTCTGCAGCATGTTCTCCATTGGCCAAGTAATGCCGAAACTCCAAGGTCATCTGTTGTACATGCTTCTCCAAGGGAAGGGCTGCTGATGGAACTGGGCACTGCCACACTGCAGGAATGTCTCGTAGTAAAGAGGCTCCTAAACTACTGAGCTATATAAATAGGCCTCAGACCAAAACTGGGAACAATCAGGCTCTCCATCCATTTCCAGAAGGCCCACTACAAACTCTCTCTGCTGGCTTGGCTTACCCCAGCCTCCAAATGTCATATGAACAAGAGTTGTGGCTTTTGCAGGGCATGATATAGCTGAAGGACCATTTTTCCTGGTAAGAACTGGACCGGTTGCATTGCTCCAAATGTTGGATGGCAACAATATTCTTTGGTTATGACACCATTGCATCAGACTGCATGACTACCCATGCAGTCTCTGTTATTGCTTGTACCCTCTAAAAAGGGACACCAGTGGAAGTTAGGAGTGTGCCCTTTCTATGAGTTTTTAGTATGCACTGGTCCCATAATTACATTACAGATGATGTGGTGAGCTATTTCGCTAATTATGATTTCTTAAATCTTCCTATGTTTTTGAAAAAGTTCTTGTTCTTAATTCTTTTAATACATGTCATTCATCTATAATTGCACTTTTAATGGAGAAAGGGAGGATTTTTTAGGGTAAGAGAAATAGGAACAGCATTATGAAAAGGCAGGCAAGCACTGTATGAGAAATAAGAAGCATTCATAGAGAACCAGTTTGGTGTAGTGGTTAAGAGTGCGGACTCTAATCTGGGAGAACCAGGTTTTGATTCCCCACTCCTCCACATGCAGCTGCTGGTGTGACCTTGGGTCAGTCATAAGTTCTTTCAAAGCTGTTCTCTCAAGGGCAGTTCTTGAGCTCTCTCAGCCCCACTCACCTCACAGGGTGTCTGCTGTGGGGAGGGAAAGGGATTGTAAGCCGCTCATTTAAGATTGCCAGGCCCACCCTTGCAACCAGTGGGAGACTGGGGGGGGGGGCAGGTACCTGGGGAAGTGACAGCAGGATGTCACTTCTGGGGAAAACTGGACCCTCTGAATTGCCAGAAACTCTATGATAAAACCAAGTTTTCAGTGATTTCTAGAGAGGCTTGGCATCACTTCTAGGTTTTCCTGCCCAAAGGCCATTTATTTGTTTCATTTTTCTCCCACCACTGCTCTGAGCAGTGTCAGGAAAGGGAAACTGAGGATCCTCTGCCCTGACTGAGGGGTTGGCAACCCTACTCTCATCTCTTTCATTTTATTTTTCAACGCCCCCCTTAGTCCTAATTGGGTTAAATTTAAGAGAAGGATAGTGTAAGGGGTCCATGAATGAACACACACTCCTGCTAGTGTCTTCTACCCACTGGACAAGTTTATAACTGGCAATCAAAACAGGTTTCCCGACACTGTGGTCCAATTCCTTGAACAGACTGCCCAGGGTGGAGAAGGAAACATTGTGTGACAATATGATTATCTGAGCATTACCTGTTAGTGTAAGTAGTGCATTCCAGCTTGTGCAGTTTTAAGCTCTCTGTGTACTTTTCGATAGCTTTCTTATAGTTGCCCTTTTTCACAAGTTCATTTCCTTCTAGCTTCAGCTTATTTGCTTGTTCGGTGGTAGCGACTGTAGGCACTGGAATTTTAAGAAAAACAAATCAGGACTTTGTAAAAATGAGAGCAGCCAGTCACACGTTTATTGCTACAGCAGCTCATGAAATGAATTAAAGTCCAGTCTGTGGTGCTTACAGCGGACCTTACAATTCAGCAAGCCAAATACAGCCAGCAAGTACATATGCTGGATCTACCCGGTCTTGAAAAATCTCCTGTTTCTACTGCCTGCTGGGGGGGGGGGTTGCTGTCAAACATCTGGCAGGTCACAATACTAAGCCACTGGACTGCATCTAGCTTAGTGGTCATGCTGTGCAGCGCTGTCCTTGACCTACTTCACACAACTAATACCCAGAGATCGAAACACTGGACTTACTGTGAGGGTTTCTTTTCATCAGTGGATTGGAAGGTATCCTTGTATGGGTTGCTTCCTTGTGCTCTGCAGGCAGGCAATTATTTATTTATTTAGCAAAGGCTTCCACTATCCTGGGGAGGCTCTGCTCTCCCCATTCATGATTTGCCAAACTTCTGAGGAAGACATCCACCTGTTACAATCACAAACAGCAACTTCTCCCTGGAGATCTGTAACTGGAGACGCTGTACAGAGCAGAGAAACCCCAGACCGTCTTTCTGTTTATACAGCAAGTTCCTCTCCAATTTGTCCTCTGCCAGCCAGGGCGAGGCAGGATACCTTCCAATCCACTGATGAGAAGAAACCCTCATGATAAGTTCAGTATTTCATTCTCTATCAATGGAGGAAGGTATTCTTGTATGTGATTCTTGAGAAGTTCTATTGTTCCAGGTGGGAAAACAGAGAGGAAAGGAGAGGAATAACTGAGGAACTACCTTTTGGAGGACTCTTCCGCCGAATACCACTTCAGAGTAGGCAAGTGTGTCTATTCTGTACTGCCTCACAAAAGGCAGAAGCCGATGCCCAGATAGCTGCCCTACAGATTTCTGCAATGGATACATGGGTACCAAGGGCTGCAGAAGTAGTGGTTGCTCTTGCAGAATGGGCAGTGATTGCTGAGGGCAGCAGAAAATACTGAATGTCACAAACCAGGGAAATGCATGCTTACAGTAAGAGTAGTTCAGCAGTGGAATTGGCTGCCTAGGGAGTTGGTGAGCTCCCCCTCACTGGCGGTCGTCAAGCAGCAGTTGGATGAACGCTGGTCAGGGATATTTTAGGCCAATCCTGCACTGAGCAGGGGGTGGGACTTTCAACTCTATGATTGACTGGGCTACAGTTCTTCTCCACAGTATTGAGTAAGAAAGAGATAAACAAGGCAACCCAAGATCTGAAAGCTGCTGTCCTCTTAATGAAGATAAGGACGGCCCTCCAGACAACTAATCTGTGCCTATCACATTCCTTAGAATGGCTGGGATGAGAACAGAATGAAGGAAGACAATCTTTTGATCCCTGTGGAACAAAGAGTTAACTTCTGGCATAAAGCAGGGGTTGGCTTGCAAGGTCACCAAATCAAAACAGCAGCAAGTTCTGAAATCCTGGCTGAAGTTATGGCTACGAGAAAGGCTACTCTGAAAGGCAGAATTCTCAGTACAATTGACCTCAAGGATTCAAATATAGGTTTCCACTGAACTCTTACCACCTTGTGGAGATCCCACAAAGGGAAACAATGCTGAATGGGAGGACTGGAGAAGGCTGCTCTGCTTAAGAAACACTTTATATGGCTGTGTCTACAAAGAGGTTGTCCAGTAACTAAGCTGATTACTACCTTTGATGGAAGAGACACACATCCAGACACATTGGAAATTTGGTACCAGAACAATTTGAAGACCGTGTACAGTTACCATGAGAGAATAACTATGGCCTGCTGAGTAACCTTCTAAGAACTGCACATCATATGACAAAGCAACGCCTGGCTTTAAAGTAAATCTTTTTTTCATATATTTATTTCTGGATGTGTATTGTTTTATAATAGTAATATTGACCACTGAGGAAGACCCCGGGGGGCTGAAACACTTATGGTCTATTGGTCATAAGATATACCCATCAACTGTATCTGTGAAACTAACAGCTCTGTATGTAAAAACTTTTAAGAGACTGAGATTGGGATAATTTCTTTTAACCTATTTTATCTTTTACTAATGTGCACACCATAACAAATATTTGTATTTTTATAATAACTTATTTTGATAGCTTGGCCTTTATATATCACAGCTAGATCGTGGGATGAGTCCCCCTCCCTCCTTTCTCACTTTTTGTGTTGTTTGGGTGTCCCAGAGACCCCGTAATCTGGTTGGTGACCTAATTAGAAGGCCATCCCTGTATGGGTAGACATGCGTGCCCTGCATCTTGAGATGGGCCAATACTGTGACTGTGAACTTGGTGAAGACACAAGGGGAAGAGGATTGCCCATCTAAGAGTACCCTGTACTGAAAGTGTGGGTGATTTTGTGCAAAGCAAAGGTACTATCTGAAGCCATGATGTATGGGTACATGTAAGTTAGCCTCTACTATGGTCAAAGGGTCTCCATGTAAAATCTCCTCCTCCTCACAAGCCTGCTAAGGTATTTTAGTTCCAGAATTGCCCTCCAATCACCATTTTCCTTGGGCATGACAAATAAGATAGAGTAGATCCTGAAAAACTATTCCTTCTCCAGTACTGGTTCTATGGCTTGGATCAGCAGCAGGTAAATGATAGCTTGGTGGATCTTGGGGAAAGCAGAAACCTGTTCCTTGGGTGGTGGCTGATAGTCTGGAGTACCTACATGTCCTGGGTGGAATGAAACCAAGCAAAGGTGAAGGCTTGGAGTTAGCCTCCTACTGCGGCATTGGTAACTGAAGGGCTTCTTTCCAGTTTTTTGGCTGAGGGCCCTCATACATGGAGGTAGGCTTGAAGGAGAGTTGTGATCTGTTCCAGGCTGGCTCATGGAACCTGAAATCGTTTAAGCTGGAAAGATCCCCTGGGGTCGTGAAAGGAACTTTGGCCTGAACTGTTGGATGTGTTGTTGTCATTTTTGGAAGAAAAGATGGCATTGCTTTCTTCTTTTCCTTGGTCTCCAGTGATGTGTCCCCAAAGATTCTCTCCTTGCTAACAAACAATAGAAACATTGCTCTTCAAGAAGTGATCCACCTTCCAGCATTTCAGCCATAGGTTACAGAGAATAACAATGGTGGAGTCTACCGAGCAAGCACGGCACCCAGACTGGCATCTGCAGAGAATTCAGAGGCTCCTTGATTTTACGGTTTTGTTTGAGCCTGACTGGGTCAGGGGCTGGATCCTGTAAGAGTTCTTCTGCCCAGAGGATGGAGGCTCTGGAAAAACCAGAGGAGGCTGTGCCTGCTCTGATGACAAGGGCTGAGGCTTTGTGGTCTTTTTGAGTCAGAACTCATTCTTTCTGTCACTGGTCTCTGGGAGTGTTGTTCTCATCTTTGACAAGTAGCACCCCTGAAACAAGAGCAACAACTGGGGCACCAACTAGAAGTACCCTTCAGGGCTTTCATGGGGGGGGGGGGTGTTTCACATTCTTTTTCAATTGGAGTTAGCTTCTCCTTTCGCCCATGGAGGCCCACTTGCTTCTGAGGGCCTTGTCAAAGGAATGAGGAAAAGAACTGGCAGCTGGAGATGGGTCCAGTCACCTGCTGCATGTCCCACTAAAGGTATCTTGCTGAGCCTCATGGCTGGCTTGTCCTGCAAAACTCGGTTTGGACGTGACCTTCCCCAGAAAACATGGACAATCCGGGCTGGGCCAGAAAAGGCTGTTTTTCCCCACCCCCCCTTTCTCTCTTCTCTGTCTAAGCCACAGAGTCTGAGGCAGAGTGCAGCGACTCTGAATGGCCAGAGAAGAGAGAGAAGAAGAGATTGGATTTATACCTTGCCCTTCACTACTCAGAGTCTCAGAGCAGCTTACAAGCCCTTTCCTTTCCCCTCCCCACAATAGACACCCTATGAGGTAGGTGGGGCTGAGAGACCTCTCTCAAGAACTGCCCTTGAGAGAACAGCTCTGAAAGAACTTATGAGTGACCCAAGGTCACACCAGCAGCTGCATGTGGAGGAGTGGGGACTCAAACCTGGTTCTCCCAGATTAGAGCAGCTAGCCCTGGAGACAGAAGGTGGGGTTAAGTGCTGGCCTCATGCTCCAGTGGGCGTAGAAGAGCTGCGATGGCTGGACCTGAGAGTGGATTTGGGATCTGGGGAATAAGAGCCCAATTAGTAAGAATAATGCCACTTACATCTGCTGGATTCCTTTTTTCATCTCCTCCTGGAGAGAAAGGGGAAGAGGAATCCTTGTTCCTCAATCTGTGACATCTCCACTTTGCACCTTTCCCCCTTCAGATTCTCTTTAACATCCTTCAGCACCTTCTTAGCAGTGTGGGTGTGCAGAAGTCCAGGTGGAGCAAAGACCTGTCAGTTATGACTTGGGGGGGGGGGGAGAGCTTGGTCGCTTGACACCAGCTGATGCTGCTGGGAGTTCCCTGTCTGAGTGGGAGGTGGAGGGAACTGCTACTGATTTCTTCAGGTGTTTCAGCACTTTCTCCTGTTTTTTTTCCTAAACAAGGTGAAAGAGCTGTGGAAAATTATCTGTCCATGGAGAACAGAGGGCCTGGAGGGTGGGGTCGAGCACCAACATAAGCCTTGCCCATGGGGAAAGGAGGCAGCACAACCCATACCAGGATACCTTCCTCTACTAACGGAGAAAGTAGAACTCCCTAAAAACACGACCCCAGGTTGCAGGTGGAACACTACATGATTAAACCCTCCTCCCAAATCAGAATGCTGGTTAGATGTGGCAGTTTCAGATCGCACATCAGCCTCTGAATGCTGGGTTATTTGCAGGGACCTTTAACCAGCAGAAACACTCACCTTGCTTTGTTACGGGTACAGGATCATTTGCTTTGCTTCTTGCAGTAGCTTCATGGCTTCTTAGAGGAGACTCCCATCTTTTCTGAGCAGAAACAGGAACACTTGGGATGGGTGGCAGTTTCTGGCGCCACTGGAGGCCATCCCTTTCCAGTAAGACCTTGGTCATTCTGAAAAAGGAGATCTATTTGTTTATACGGTTCTCTTCTGACACAGCAATTTTTGCTGAAATAGGCTACCCAATGCAGTTAGTATGCCTCTTCAGTTGTGTGTCCAAGTGTGATGTCATACAAGACAGCCAAGTGCTTTCTCCACTGAATATCCTCCAACTCACTAGTAATTAGAAGTACTGAAACAGCTATGTACAGGCTTCCTTACAGTGTACAACGGAGTGATGAAATTCCCAGAGTTCAGCTGGCTTGTCTGAATGCTTTCACCTTCCTCAGCCCAAATGATGCAATATCTGCTAAGTGCTCAAAAACCGTACTCTGGCTGGACAGACCTTCGATGATTATTATGTAATTCTCTTGCACTGCAATCCTAAGGAGAGTTGCATCCACTGAAGTCCTCATGGGTTCCCCACCTGTAACATTATAATGATCTCTCTGTTCTTTCCTCTGAATTGCCCAGCTTTCATTTTTAAAAGCAAGTCAATAGCCCCTTTTATGGCAGATACATGCCTTTCATTTTACATCTCTGCAACAAAAAAGGGGTACAGACTTACCTTGGTAAAATAATGAAACCTGTTAATTTAGAGTAGCTAGGAGACAAGAATTGCCTTGCTGGGTAAGATCCATCTTGTTGCATCAGGTGCCTCCAGTCCAGTCCCTTTATCTCAATACTGAGCATCCAGTTGCTTCTGCAAAACTAACTATTGGGACCTTATGGAGACAGTAACATCCTGTTTCATATCAGAAATGCACCGACCCCAGAGAAGAGGATATTAGATTTATACCCTGCCCTTCACTTGGAGACTCAGAGCAGCTTACAATATCTCCTTCCCTTCCTCTCCCCACAACAGACACCCTGTGAGGTAAATGGGGCTGAGAGAGTGCTGAGAGAACTGCTCTTGGGAGAACGGCTCTGAGAGAACTGTGACTGACCCAAAGTCACCCAGCTGGCTGCATGTGGAGGAGTGGGGAATCAAACCCAGTTCTCCAGATTAGAGTCTGCCGCTCTTAATCACTACACCAAAGATGTTCCCTTCCTAGTCCTAGCCTACAATGGACAAAATTTATACTGACTTTAGTGGAGGCAGATCGAATCTTAATTTACCAAGCTACAAGTTAGCTGTTTAGGATCTGGGAAAAACATTTTATCTACATACAGTGAATTCATTTCAAGTTTTCCTGAGAGCTCCTTTAACAAAGCAAAGCAAGAAATTACCTGTTGACTCCATCATGTGCAGCCTGTACAGTACAGTCAACTTGTAACACAGTTTTGTAGTCCACATAGGCTAACTGGTATCTCTCCAGCGCTTCATAGGCTGCTGCCCGCCTCAGCAGGGGTTTGATTGCAAAAGGAACCAGATCCAAGGCACTAAAATCAGTGGAGAAGCAAGCAAAAAAACAAAAACAGAACAAGTTAAGCTGCAGAAGCTACAAAGTCAGGTTAGTGGAAATTCGTCCGGACATCTGATTGTCTGAACAGTGTACATTTCTCTTGGACTAGGTAGAGCTACCACACTGTGCTACACTTCAACAAAGCGGGGAGACAATCATTGCTTCAAAATAAAGTAAGGGTGTGCAATTTTTTTCCTCAGTATGTTTTGGTTTGTGTCTATTGGATCCAGAAAAAAAAAATGTGATCCCAAAAAACCCCAGACCCCAATACCAGTATTCAGATCTGGAATTTTCAGGAAATCCCGAATTTTTTCAGGTCCAACAGACCGAAACTAAAAAACACTGAGAGGAAAAAAGCAGCGGTAAAGCTGCTAAAAACAGCTGAGAAGCAGCTCAGTTGGGGCTCTTTTGGGTGGTCCCTTTAAACTGGACTGCCCAAAAGAGCTCGCCAAGCAGCTGATCCTGCAGGAAGAAAGACGTCTCCCTGCAGGCTTGGCTGGGGCTCTGCTGAGCAGCCTGGTTTAGACTGGACTGGCTAACAAAGCCCACCCAGGAGCTGATCCCGCAGGGAGAGTTCTCCCTGCTGGATCTGCTGGGCAGCCTGGTTTAGACCAGACTGCCTAACGGAGCCCACCCAGGAGTTCTCCCCACAAGCTCTACTAGGCAGTGTGGTTTAGACTAGACTGCCCAATGGAGCCCACCCAGGAGCCGATACTGCAAGGAGAGTTCAAAAGTGAAAGAATATATCTTTGATTCATCTGCACCTGTATGTCAAATGGTGCTACCTGAGGAGGCCCCTGCATTCAAAGAGGTATGTTCATATAAACTAGAATTCAGCCCACTCTAGTTCTGTAAAATAATACATCTAGTAGATGAGATTAAAAAACAGCACTTGAACAAGATGAGTAGCCATGGTAGTCTGTCTGTAGCAGTAAAAAAGAGCAAGAATCCAGTAGCACCTTAAAGATTAACAAAATATGAGGCAGGGTATATGAGCTTCTATGAGTCACTGCTCACTTCTTCAGATACAGCTAGAATGGGAGTCCATCTGTCCTGTTTATTGGAAAGTGCCAAATGACATTAGCAGGTGAATAACAATAGCAGGTGTAACTGGATTTAGGTGAGATATGCGGAGGGGGTAATAGCTCATACCCTGCCACATAGTTTGTTAGTCTTTAAGGTGATACTGGACTCTTGCTCTTTTCTAGCACCAGAACAATCTGCTTGTTTAATTCCTCCAAAGGGGAAAATTTCCTATCACAAAGATGTCTAGCTGATAGTCTATCAGTTATGATTTTATATATCTCTGTGGCTTCTGTCCTTTTATCACAAGAATGAGAAGGAAATCTCAAAGGGGCCCCTATCATTGGTGACAGTGTTGCCACTGCTCTGCAGGATAAATCTCCATACATGTTAGGCACTGCAAGATACATATAAGGTGGTAAAGACTTCCAAAGAGAAATACCGAAGGGCAGGGGTGAACAAACCTGATGAGCTCTGAATAACAATCTTCCATTATCAGTTTCTAAGACTTGCCTTTTATTTTATTTATTTATTTGGATTTCTATCCCACCCTCCCCGAAGGCTCAGGGCAGCTAACAGGGCACAATGCCAAATAGTAACAATAAAACAATATAAAATGTTAAATTACAAATCGACAATTGAAAACAATTAAATAGACATCATAAAAACATTTTCGGTGCTCCCCCATTCAATTCCAGATGTTAAGATTTTAAACCAAGATGGTGTTCTCAATGGCATAGCTAGACAATCACAGCAGTGCATATCCCACTGCCCTGCCGTCCCCTAAAAACGTCCCGTTCCCGCCAATAGTGCCCGCACCAGCGGTAGCAATATGCGAAAATCATAGGGCGTTGGTGGAGCAGTGATGGTGGCGGCTCCTATTCGAAAGCCTGGTGGAAGAGCTCCGTCTTACAGGCCCTGCGGAACTGTACTAGGTCCCGCAGAGCCCAGATCTCCCCTGGGAGCTCATTCCACCAGATAGGAGCCGCCACCGAAAATGCCCTAGCCCTGGTCATCGCAAGTTGGTGGTTAATCAGATAAGCTTTTGTTTTACCCATGTCAGTGATAAAAGTAGACCATCATACTGACTAGAGGCAGTTTCTCATTGATAGCTTTCAGCCGATCCAAAAGCGACCCATTTCAAGGCAGCTAGTAAACCACTAGTAAAGGAAGCAAAAACACTTTTAATCTCAGATTAAAGGCATAACGCCATGCTCTTGCTTCCAGAGACCTTTGACCAAAATACGCCCATAGTACAACACTTGAGACACAACATGGTACATTCAGCAATTTTCTTAAAAACTGACAAAGGGGCTGATCATTATTATCTGGGATAGTTTTACTCAAATAGCTGAGCCATAAAGAATAAGGGGAAGTGTGAATGAACTACCACAAAGAGACCATTTGCCTCACCCTGTTGCCAAATATTTTTCAGTAGAGACAGGCCACATGTTCACCTACACCTTATGCCTGCTCCACCTGTTTCCACTCAGGAGGCCTCTCCCTTTCCCATTAATCTATTTCAATCATTTTTCATTTGCACTCTCAGCTGAATGGCTTTTTAGAGACCACACAAGAAATAATTAAAAACCATCACAACAATGTAAATTGTTTACCAGCACTTGTTAATCCTGGCAATAAAAACCAAGCCAAAGCAGCAAACAGAAACCAAAAACAGCAGTGTAAACTTAGTGTCAAAATAAGTAGTAGAACACTGAACAATATAACCTTTTGCTTTCTTCCTCTTCTTTAAAGGAAGCAAGATTCGCATATGCACAGGCAAGAGTGCTTTCTATGGTGGCTCTCTCCTTATGGAATGGGATACAAGTTGAAGTAAGGCTTTTTCATGACTTGATTTTATCATAGGCGTAATCTACAGGGGGGCTGGGGAGCTGAGGGGTCCCTCAAAATTTTTCAGGGAATACTGAGGCCCCCCCCCGGTAGGGTTGCTGGGTGCACCAATTTTACAGAAAACAACAACACCCCACACAGAAATGGCAGAGCAGGCTTGGGCCCTCTCCCCCCCGGGGGGGCTGTTTGGATCCATTTAAAGGGTGGCATGCCCTGGTGCAGATCAGGTGCCCCTCCTCCCAAGAGCCCCTGGGCCTCTGAGCTTGTGCCTGGCGCCTTTCTCTCCTCAGCCTGAGTGAGTGCGTGCGTGGCAGCGGGGGGGGCACAGGGCCCACATTGCAATCGCAACTCATAAGAGCCAGGAGGAGCGGGAGGCGCAGCGCCACTCACGATTGGCCAGTCAGGGGGCCGCGCCAAGGCGAGGGAGAGGGCGTGGCGCAGCTGAGCACAGGAAGGGCTGTGCAGGAGCGCCTTCCAACCAGCCCAGTCAGCCCTCGCGGATCAGGTTTCAGCCCAGGTTAGGCTTGCTCCATCCGCCAATTGCAGCCTCCCGGCCGAGCCACAAACAGACCCTCCTCAGCTGCTGCAGTGACCCCCACCCCACTGGATGGCCAGCGGCGGACACGGACAGTGACCCGGCTTTGTCCACCTGCCGCGGGAAGGAGGGCGGTCCCAGAGAGCACAGGCCCGCCCCCCAGGAAATTGGAAAGTCTATGCCCCTGAAGGGTGTTTAAGTATGGTAATGTTTTAACATGTCAGGTTGCAGGCTGGTTTTAAAGAAGAGGAGATTGGATTTATATCCCACACTTCACTACCCAAAGGTGTCTCAGAGCGCCTTACAAACTCCTTTCCCTTCCCCTCTCCACAACAGACGCCCTGTAAGGTAGGTTTTAATTAATTTTAATTAATGTTTTTACTGTAAACTGCTTTGAGCAACAAGGAAAAAAGTTACAGAAATATAATAAATAAATATTAGATTATTTTATGAACAGTTAGAGCCTAAAAAGGGCCAAAGTGTGCTGACTTGCTCCTTGTGGTCTCAGGAAAGAGAGAAACCCTCAGTATGTCCAACTCACTGCAGAAGTTTCTTGCCATAGAGATGAGATCATGCTTCTGGGTGGGTGGGTGGGTGAACATGTGGGTCACTTCCTATGTTATAGATGAAGCAGCCAATCTTCCCTGCTCTTCCTTCTTCCAATGATTAGGGAAGATCAGCAACTTAAGAATGAACACCAGAAGAGAACCTCAACCCAACAACATGACCCCTTCCCTCCTGGCAAGAAGCGACTGCTCAGACTTTGATAAACTGAAGGTCTCTCCTTCCCAGGACAGCAGAAAAGGTGAGATGGTGGTTCAGTCTTTTCTGGCCTTCCCTGCCTAAAGGGACAGCATCCTTCGTGATTCTAAGTTAGCAGAATCAGCTGCTTCCCTGTAAAGCGCTGTAAATTAACAAGTGAATCCAGAAAGTAGTGCACCAGCCGTGTGTCCTCCTCCCCTCCAAACAAGCATTACTTACACAGAACAGTCCTTAATGCAGAGACTGCAGTTCCCATCCTTCAAGTAACAGGCAGCACGGTTGGAATGAAGCACACTCTTCTCTTCTGCAGAAGCACCTCCTGGGCCAACAGACAGTAAGACAGGCTCTGAGTGTGAGGCAACTCAAAGATTCCTACCCCACCTTCCTCCTATTACCAAGGCACTTTAACAATGCAAAAATGTCTGTCCTTTAAATAAAACTGTTATTATATACAATACCGTAATTCAAAAGCTAAAAACCTACAGAACAAGCCTGCAGAAGCCAGTGTGGTATAGTGGTTGGAGTATCAGACTAGGACCTGGGAGACCTGGATTCAAATCCCCATTCTATCGGAAAATCTGCTGGTGATACCGGGTTAGTCACCCAGGCTATTATGCTGCACAGGCTGCTGAAAGGATGAAATGGATAAGGGAACCACGTATGCCACCTTGAGCTCCTTGGATGAAGGCAGGATAAACATATTCTAGACAGGGATAAATACTATTCATATATTTGTTTCAAATATACCCCACCTTTCCCTGCAATGGGGACCCAAAGCGACTTACAGCGTTCTCTTCTCCATTTTATCCTCATAACAAACCCTTAGAGGTAGGTTAGGCTGAGAGTCTGTCACTGGCCTGTCCATAATTGTGAAAAATAATCAAGGTGAGAATGCGCTAAAGCCCCTAGAAAACAGAACTGATTCCTATGCTGGCAGCAGGCAAACATCTTTTGGCAGAGCATTCCAGAAGTTCAGTGGTCCCATGGAAAAGACCCCTAGTTACCCACAACTTCGCCTCTGGTGGCAAATGGGAGCAGACTCTAACAGAGATCTAAGGGAATGGACAGGCTGATGTGGGAATAGGCAGTTCAACAGAGTCCCTTAGCCTAAAGCTGGTTTATGGGATAAAACCAGCACTCTGGATTGCATCTGGAAGCAAACAGGCAGATGGCAGCAAGTGCTAATCTTTCAGTACAGGTAAAATATGTTCATTACAGGAGATTCCTAAACAATCTGCTGCAACATTCTGAGTAGTCTTCAAAGGCAGCCAAAATGTAACCGAATATGGGTATCTGTGGTGGACCAGTATCTTCAGTGGTAGCAAAGGTGGCTCCATCAGGTGGCTCTTGCTGCTTATTAAAATCTTCAAAGCCCAGTAACTATGATGGCAGGCTGAAGTCACAACTAGGGAAGAAAATGGGTGCTTTATTAGCAATGCTTAACCCACTTTTTCTGTACCACCACGAGAATATTAATTTTCATCCTTATGTACAGCCCTGATTTTTCCCCTTGTGCTTCAGTTGTTTACTTTTGTTGTTGTTCATTCGCACAGTCAAGTCCGACTCTTCGCGACCTCATGGACCACATCATGCCAGGCCCTCCTGTCTAGACCTTTAGCCTTCTCTTAATCATAGCTTAGGTGGAAAGGCAGTGATCAGGTACCAACAGTACAATTTTAAGCACAATTTCTCAGTCCACTGAGCTCAGTAGGGGTTATTTCTCAGTTAACAGTGTGTAGGATTTCTGACAAAATAGATGTCTTCAAAAGGAGACTGGAGCCAGGACTTCCCAATTAAAGCCCCAAATTCAATCCACTACCACACGCTGGCACTGCATTATTTATCTTAAATTTTCTAATGGTTAGTTTAGAGTGCTTCTTAAGAGTTTCCTTGTAAAATCAATATAGGTATCCGAGAACAAGGTACATTTGAGGCCTGTAAAGGAGGAAGTTGATTTTTGCCATGTTCTTACTTTATCATTCCTGAGAACACCAACCGAATTGTTACTTGTGTGCGGTTTTCCAGTGGAACATAACACACCCCTTTATTCTTTACAGGCAGAGAATGTCTTTTGTATTCACTACTCATATTAATGTATGCAAAAATCCTGTCACAAACCGCTAGATTATTCTGGTGCTCAAAACTAAGGAGGAAAACCTTTAAGATACCACAATCTTAGATATTCCTTTCTAAATAGTGCCCTA
This sequence comes from Gekko japonicus, assembly GCF_001447785.1. NCBI lineage: Eukaryota > Metazoa > Chordata > Lepidosauria > Squamata > Gekkonidae > Gekko > Gekko japonicus. The sequence goes on along the minus strand of NW_015170315.1, from coordinate 446,168 downwards.
CTCCAAAACTCTACAAATCGTTTCGTATTCCTGTCCCTCACCCTGACAAGGTTTGTTCTTCAAGAAGCAACTCCTATTTCATATAACAGGCCCACAGCTCTCTGCAGAGCACCACTACATTTCAAGTAAGACGTCCAAGGTCCTCTCTTCTGTCCCCCATTACAAGCTCTTTGGTCCTTCATGTTAAACAAAAACCACAGGCTGAGAAATATGCAGGAAGATGGGGGAAGATAGCCCAAATGAAAAAGTGGTAAAATGAGCTTCCATCCCTCACCTTAAGTCCAAGAGGAATGCATGGAAAAGAAATGAAACAGGAGATAGCTTTAGTCAGCCTCCGCCCCTCTCAATTCAAACCAGAAGCACACAGAAGAAAAGAAACAGAAAGTGGATTAGCTAGCCAGCCAGCCGGCTGGCTGCCAAACCTGCATCTATTTTCTGCTGCTAACCCAAACTCCCTCATTATGACACAATGACTACAGCAGACAGCCTGCTGACATAATAAGTCTAAGGCTGTGGAGGAGGTTTCAAAGGTCACCAGTAAGTTAAATCTGGGCAATCATGAAGACCTGAACATCTTCCACTTGTACATCCACTGTACTCTACCACATTTGGTGTACTGCACTCCATGACAATTCCAGGAATATGTAGTTGTGTGACAAAGAAGGCTGGTTCCCTATGAAACCAGAGGACCATAAAGCATCTCTACCCTACCTAAAGAGCTGGTGAAAGTCTAGAGTGCCCAAAACCAGCTAATGGGATGGAGTTTTTCTATTCTGCCATCAGGTACTGTTTTTAACCTATTCTGGGTTCCCAAATGCATGGAGTCTTGAGGGCATCCGGTTGGGCTGTCTCTGTGCCTCCCCGTCCTCTGCTTGAAGCTAAACCTAAGTACATGGAGCAAAAACAAATACATACTTACCCCATGTTTTATTTCCACCTTCCCTCCCTGTCTTCCTTATAGCAAGTTTTAGATTATAAACTCTTTGGGGCAGAGCAATATATAAACAACACACTTCAGAATCCTCAAGCCAGGATTCAGCCTCACAACACACACACACAAAAATGTTTTTAACGAGCACAGAAGTGTTGTGTGTGTCTGTTTAAGGAGACTTAAAACAACCAGAGCAATGTGAGCCCCTATACAAGCCAGACCTAAACTGGAAAATCTGAGTTGGGATACAACAGGTGGCCTAGTACCAAACCAGATCAGTGCTTCATCTAGCTCACAGCTACCTACTATACCTGATCAGTCTCTCAGGCAAAGATCTTTCTGACTTTTATGCTCTATTAAACTTAAAGAGGATGGGAATTAAACAGGGAGTATCAAGTATACAGCATATCCTGCTAATGAATCCGTCTCTCGTCAGGAACTGGTGGACTAGTCATTTTTCTCTCACTCACAGTTCACACCCATTAAATGGGGCTAGTAACCTCACAGGAACTTTTTGAGTATGATCATTACTCAGCCTTGACAAATTAAATGTGATAACTGTGCATGATGACTAAAAGGAGCCTTCTCAGCCAGGGGCAGCAAGTCTCTGGATACCAGTGCTAGAAACTGTGGACCCATGAAGGCCTGGGCTTCTATGGCCTGCTTGCAGGCCCTCCAGGGCAACTGGCTGGCCACTCTGTGAAGCAGGATGCTGGACAAGATGGGCCACTGGCCTGCTCTTCACAATGCTGTGGTGTAGGTAGATAAAATACAAGAGCAGGAAGTGACAAATTATAATGGAGAGGGGGCAGTTTTCCAACACACTCTTCCATAATAACAGATGGAGCTAGATAAGCCACCAGATTCATCTATGAGATCCGGAGTTTCTCATATAAATGAATTTGAGGCAGGTGATCCATTTATGGTAGTTAACCTCCGACTTCCAAAAACACTGGCAGCGGGGAGACGAACACTTGAGTTTTTCTCCAAATAGGAAAACGCTGAATACAGGAGTGCTGTAACTAGGGAGCCCCCAGACACCACCACCCCCCCGGGGTCCCTTTCCCTCCGGTCTCCCCCCAACCCGACCTACTGAGGCCTTGCTGGGATTCTCCCTCCGTCGCCAGTACCTGTGGTTTCCAGCAGCTCCAGCGCCCGGCCATACAACGCAGCCGCCTGCCCGTACTGCCCGTTGCGGAACTGTTCGTTCCCCGCCTGCCGCAGGTCCGAGATCCGCGACGCAGGAGCCATGGGGCCGGCGAGAAAACCCGGAGGAGCCGGAGCCGGCTGCGATCGGCAGAAAGCGCCAGCAGCAGTTTCCTTCCTCTGTGCCCGATTAAGCGAGGGGCGGGCGCAATCGTGGCGGGGCCCCTCCTCTTTCCTTCAGGGGCGGCTGCGCTGCGAGAAAGATCCAGAGAAGTCGTGCTGCGCCTTGCAGTGAGCTCGTTATAGAAACACTAAAGAGGTAGCGGAATAGAAAAATCCCGTTTATACTAATTCCAAAGGGGTGGCCGTGTTAGCCCGCGGCAGCAAAAACTACGGACTAAGAGCATTTCATTCCAAGTATAAATTTACGTGGACCTAGAGACTCCCCCCCGCCCCCCCAAAAAAATGTTGAGGGCCTCCTTGTTCTGTTGACTTTATGAGAGGTATGAAAACGCAAACAGCAGGTCAAGGGACCCATGGGGGGGAAATGCAGGAAGTACCGGGTAAAATTAACATCTAATCAAGGGACTAACCCTAAATGGGTCTACTCAGGAATAAAGGTAAAGGTTCCCTTGCTCGAAAGCCAGTCGAATCCGACTCTAGGGTTGCAGGGCTCATCTCTGTTTCAAAGCCGAAGAGCCAGCACTGTCTGAAGACGTTTCCATGGTCATGTGGCCAGCATGACTAAACACCAAGGTGCACGGAATGCTGTTACCTTCCCACTGAAGTGGTACCTATTTATCTACTTGCAATTTCTTACTTTCGAACTGCTAGGTTGGCAGGAGCTGGAACTAGAGACGGGAGCTCACTCCATCATGCGGCACACTTGGGTCTCGAACTGCTGAACTACCGACCTTCCACAGCCTGCAGTTCAGCATCATAACCACTTGAGCCACCGCAGCTCCACTCAGGAATAAGTCCTGTGTAATTCAGTGGGGCTTATTCACAGGAAAGTGTCTCAGGATACTGCCAGGACTGGCCAATCAATGAATACTGCATGTGTGTTTAAAGTGCCATCAAGTTGCTACTGACATATGGTGACCATATGAATTAATGATCTACAAACATCCTTCCTCCATTGATTCTTATCTCATGTTGGGTCTTCGTTTTTTCCTGCTGCCTTCCACTTTTCCTAGCATTACTGTTTTCCAGTGACTCTTGTCATCTCGTGATGTGACCAAAATGGCCTCAGTTTAGTCATTCTAGCTTCTAGGGAGAGTTCAGGCTTAATTTGATCTAGAACCCACTTATTTGTATTTCTTCCTGTCAGCTTTCTTCATTATCCAACTTTCACACCTATACATAAAAAAGGCAAATACTATGGTACGAATTATCTTGATCTTGGTTGCCAGCAACACATCCTTACACTCAAAAACCTGTTCTAGCTTCTTCATGGCTACCCTTGGGATTGAATTATGGGGTCTCAGTTTCTTGAGTTCTTGGTTGCAGCCTCCCTTTTTGGTTGATGATGGAGCCAAAAAATAGAAAATCTTGTACAGTTTCAATTTCTTTGTCAGCCTTAGAGTTGTAGTCATTACTTTTGTCTTCTTGATGTTCAGATGTAATCCTGCTTTGGCACTTTCTGCTTTAACAACCAGCAGTAGTCATTTCAGGTTTTCACACAATGTTCAGTAGTCGTTTCAGGTCATCTGCACAATGTTCTTCCACCAATTTTCACTCCACCTTCATCTAAATCTAATCCAGTTTTCCTTATGGTATGTTCTGCATATATATTGAAGAGATAGGGAGATAAAATACATCCTTGTCTGACACCTTTGCCAATTGGAAACCATTCTGTTTCTCCATATTCTGTCCTAATAGTAGCCTCTTGTCCAGAAATACAGATTGCGCATCAAAACAATCAGATTCTGTGGCACACCCAATTCTTTAAAAACCAACCATAACTTTTCATGATTCACACTGTCAAAACTTTTGATGTAATCGATGAAACACAAGGTGATTTTCTTCTGAAATTCTCTTGTATGTTCTAGTCACCAACACAAATTTGCAGTATGATCTCTAGTGCCAATTCAGCTTGAACATCTGGCATTTCTTGTTCTCAGTGTTGAATAAAAGATATCTCCACATTCTGAGTCAGCAAACCTCTGATTACCAGTGCTAGGAGACAACATCAGAGGAAGACCTTGGCCTCTGTGCCATATTTATTGACCCTCCACACCAAACAGTTGGCACCTGAGTAAAGCAGGATGCTGGACTAGATGGATCACTAGTCTGATCCAGCAGGGATCTTCTTATGTCCTGAGGACTGCAGTTGAAGGCATTTAATTCCTAAACTCAGTGGGGAATCCCAAGGTTGAGATGTAATGGACCCTTGTCCCTGATCTCTGAGTGTGCATTTTTTTACCCTGCATCCACATAAAAATACTATATAGTGAGAATTCACTCAATGAATCTGAGTAAGTGAACTCTAGTCTACCGAAGCTGATGTTGAAATAAAATGTTGTTAGTCTTCAAAATGTCACTGAGCTTCTGTTTATTTTCTCTGTTTCTAGAAGCAGAAAACTAGCAGTGTAGCTAGCAGACTGGGGTAGAACCTTTATCCATTGTGATAATTCCAGATGTGTAGTCTTGTTATTCTGTAGTAATTGTGTAGTCTTCTGTACTATCCTGTAGTTTTGTTATTCTGTAGTAATGTATGGCTGTGAGAGTTGGACTATAAGGAAGGCCGAGTGCCGAAGAATAGATTCTTTTGAATAATGGTGCTGGAGAAGACTCTTGAGAATGTCTTGTACTGCAAGGAGATCAAATCAGTGAATCCTCAAAGAAATCAACCCTAACTGTTCCCTGGAAGGCCAGATACTGAAGCTGAAGCTCAAATACTTTGGCCACCAAATGAGAAGGGAGTGCTCACTGGAGAAGACCCTGATGCTGGGAAAGACTGAAGGTCAAAGAAGAAGGGGACGGCAAAGGATGAGATGGTTAGACAGTGTTATCGAGGCAACGAACATGAAATTAAGCAAACTTCGGAGCACGATGGAAGACAGGAGGGCCTAGCGTGATGTGGTCCATGGGGTTGCGAAGAATTGGACTCGACTGTGCAACTGAACAACAACAACAAAAGTAGCAAAATAAAACAAATCCAGGAGCACCTTAAAGACGAAAAAACATTGTGAGTCAGAGCTCACTTCATCAGAATCACTGAAGTATACATCTATTAGATTGATTCACTGTTCTGTTGTGAATGTTCACAAAAGCTTATGCTGGAATCAATTTTGTTAATTTTTAAAGTGACATTGGACAGATTTCTGCTCTTTTATGCATTGTGTGGTAGCCCTTTTATGCATTGTTTTTACAAGAAATGATATTCACAAGTGCAGAATCCTGTCAGAAGTCCATTCTACCACTGCATGATTCTATGACCTCATTCTACTTCGTTGAGACATGACTTTCCCCCCTTAAAAATAAGCTGTGCAAGCTACAAACAAGCTACTGCTAAAGATAGACTAACACAGCTACCCATCTTGATCTAAGCAAAGCAAAGGGCTGGGTAAAGACTCTCTGCCTGCTCTGCTAGTGTTTCACCACTGAATGGCTAACAACAACAAAATAAGGCCTGGTTTACACATGCAGTAGATTTAAGTGGCAAAAGTGTTCCGTTCAGACTGCTATTGGTAGAGTCCAGCTTTCAGTATTCCTTTTGTGTTAAAACACACACGACCTCCATGTAAAGACTAAAGTAGCAAACAGGAAGGAAGGTTCTACCTCCTGTCTTCGCTTGTTTTCTTTTTGCAGGGTTTTCGTTTTCACATACGGCAGGTTTCCAAAACTCGAGAAGCCGCCTGTTCTGCCGCCGACACACATGAACTAGGCCTCAGTTTACACAACAACCACTGCTAAA
>NW_015170315.1:410974-440162 GCF_001447785.1 Gekko japonicus | reverse complement strand
TTGCCCTCCCTGCTTCTAAACCGCGCAAATTAAAACCGCGATTTCGCCAGACAGACGCGCGCATGCGCTGAGCCTCAGGACAAGTCGCTGTCCCTGTGGTGAAGAGAGCAAAAAGTGGGTCAGTGACGTCGACACGCCCATCAAAACCGCCGGTAGTTTTTTCCGCCCCTCTATTGGTTCCTGTATGTGTGTGGGTAGGAGGCGGAAGTGCCGGGGGAGGGGGAAGAGCCTCAGCCGGAGCGGGCAGAATCGAAGATGGAGTGGCCGTGAGGGTGGAATTGGCCGTGCGCGCGCTGCCCTTGACCCTTCTCTCTCGTCAGGCTGCTGCTGTTTTGGCGCCCTCGCCATGGAGACGGTGCAAATGCGCCATCCGCGCCGGTGAGGACCTGGGTTAGAGATAAGGGAAGGGGGGGAAGAGTCTTTGAGGCAGAAGAGGTGGCTGGGTATTATGCTCGGCGGACCGGTGCTCTGTTCTCAGGCCTGCTCCTCCTCGAAGAAGAAAGTGTTCCCTGCAACCCGGACTTGAATGCGCTTACTCGGAAGTAAGCCCCCGTTTGTGCTCAGTGGGGCTCACTCGCAGGGGAGTGTGCATAGGCGTTCCTGCGTTTGCTGTGCGGATGAGTCAGTGCATGCTTTCATGTTGGCTAACTTTTTTTCAGTTGTTTCTTAAGGGTGTTCTGTTGTGTCCTTTCCATCCCGAAGACACTCCAAACGAGGCTTGTGGCATTCTTTAAATCAAAAGCGCACCTCTGCTCAGTGTAAAATCATAATGGAGCAGCGACAAGACAGATGAAAAGAAAGTCCTCTTTTGCACAGTATGTGTTTCACTTGTGAAACTTCCTGCTGTTGAATGTAGTAATGACCATGGATTTAGATAATTTAAAAAAGGATTAGAAAAAGTGAGTTCTCTGATTTAGCAAAGCTTATCCTGAAATAAATTTTGTTAGTCCTTGCGGTGCTACTGGGCTCCTGTTTAATCTTGCGGCAACAGACAAACTTGGCTAACCTTTTGGAGGCAGGAAACCTTTATGTCTGGAGGCAGTATGATATTTACTTAGGGGGAGCCAATAGAGGAGATTTTGCCTTTTGTGCTCTGGCTGTCAGTCTTCCAGGATATTTGACTGGCTCCTGTAGGAAATAGAAAATCAATTAAATGAACCCCTGATGGGATGAGAGCCAGTTTGGTGTAGTGGTTAGGTGCACGGACTCTAATCTGGGAGAACCGGGTTTGATTCCCAACTCCTCCACTTGCACCTGGCTGGATGACTTTGGGCAAGCTGTAGCTCTGATAAGAGCTGTTCTTGAAAAAGAGCAGTTTCCGTCAGAGCTCTCTCAGCCCCACCCACCTCACAGGGTGTCTGTTGTGGGGAGGGGAAGGGAAAGGAGTTTGTAAGCCGCTCTGAGACACCTTTGGGTAGTGAAGGGCGGGATATAAATCCAATCTCTTCTCTCTTCTTTTTCATCTGCCAGAGCTACTCCTGTTAAGAACCACAAATATAAAAAGCCAACCCTGCCAGAGCTACTCCTGTTAAGAACCACAGATATAAAAAGCCAACCAGTGAGCAACTTACCACTAACCAGGAGTAGGCATTCTTTTTGATTCCAATACTAGAAAACCCACAACTTGTGAAGATGTTGGTATACTGGCAAATAGGGATGTGGGAATGACAAGAGTCATGCTTGGCCAGACTCAGAGCATACTGAGCCATAGTGGAAGGCTTGCTTTAGTCCCTTGAGTGCGGGAACTGGCCTAGCATGCTGAGCAAAATGGTGTGGTGTTCTGTTGTCTGGTGCACATGCTGAGGGTTGTGTACTTTTGTACTAACCCTGAAAATCAGTGATTAAAGAGCAACCACTAAGTTCAAAGTAACAGGGATAAGCAAAAGATAAAACAGTGGCCACATTAACTGAAGTGGTAAATTCAGGTGGGTAGCCATGTTGGTCTGAAGCAATAAAACAAAGTTTGAGTCCAGTGGCAACTTTAAGACCAACAAAGTTTAGTTCTGGGTATAAGCTTTTGTGCACATTCACTCTTCTTATACCCAGAATTAAATTTTGTTGATCTTAAAGGTGACACTGGACTCAGACTTTATTGAAGTGATAAATGTTATACATTTAATTCTGGGCTTGTGCTTTGAAAATATACATTGAGTTGTAGACAAAAAAAATATCCCCCACACCTCCCTGACTGCTCAGGGACAATATTCCTTTTGGAATTCCCCCTTTGGGCAGGTCCCTGTTGAGCTGGAAAAGTGGTATAGAAGGCAGAACTCCCGCAGTCTGGAAGACATAATGGGAGAATCTCATTTCCTTTCAGTTTTTCTTCCCACCTGCTTACTTTTTATGTCATTTCAGTAAATTGACCCCTCACATTCTAAAACAGCTTTTAGGATGGTGTATTGTTCTTCTGGTGGTTGCCGTGTGTAATGCAGAGTATATGATACTGTGGTTTTGTACCAATGTTTTATGTTGTGTATCTGTAACATGGAAACTTCTCCATCAGAAATTGTGTGCAGCTAAGTGTAGGTGATCATGTGCAACTGTTTTATAGACATGTGTTTTGCTGCATGCTAGGAAACTGTTGGCAGCCTTGAAGCAGGAAGTGCTGGTTTGTACTTGCTGATGTTCATTAGTACCTATGCTTTGTTTCTGACTTCTGTAACCCTAGCTCTGTTACACTGCTTAGGAGGTGCCTCCTCTTACTGATTGCATTGACTTACATTGTGTAATTTGCCTTGAGTCTCAGTGAGAAAGGTGGACATCGAATAGTGTAAATAACATACAAATATTTATGTTTGTTGATGTTCATTGCTCTTTTGTAAGCTTGAAACTAAGAAGCATGTAATGAGTTCTGATGGTAAGAATTAAAGATACTGGAAGTCATTCTCTTTAGTTGTGTGGTGCTGGTTGAAGTCTAATAATGTTTGACATTTATAGAGGACTTTTGAGTGTCCAAAATGCTGCTTATGTGCGTGTCTTTAGTGGCTTGTGAATTGTGCAGTTTAGCAAATGAGAAGCAGCTTTGCAGATGCTCAGCTTTGGCTAATTGAAGCTAAGGTTACAACTGTATTTGAGACAAACACTTGTACAACACTGCTCTTTCCTTTATTAGACACCCAGCTTTTAACTGTTAATGTAATGCTATGCTTCCAAATCTTTGCTAGTTTCGGACAGCAATATTGATCAGGAAAGCTGCCATTATTTTGACAGCTGGAAGAAAGCTGTGTTGCTGAGAACAGAGTAGGATGTAGATCTGTGGAAGTAAAACTAAAGATAGATAGGCAAACTTGCTCTTCCTTCCTGTGTTTCCTCTGCGGCCCATTTCAACTTAAGCATAGATCTGTTAACTTCATCACTGTTAGGACAGTGTTCATTAGGAATACCTACACTGTTTCTGGACTGAGGATGTTAAGGAAGCAATGATATATAACATCAGATCACCGAGAGTACAAGTGATTTTAAAAATAATCCAAAAACACACAAGCCTTCATAAAATCCGTACACTTTTTAAATAAAATGATAATAATAAAAGAACCTAGAATGTATAATCATATTTAATGTACAATAATATGGCATTTTAAATCAGTTATTGATAGAAATTGATGACTAATAAAGAAGTAAAGGTAAAGGTTCCCTTGCTCGAAAGCCAGTCGAATCCGACTCTAGGGTTGCGGTGCTCATCTCCGTTTCAAAGCCGAAGAGCCAGCGCTGTCCGAAGACATCTCCGTGGTTATGTGGCTGGCATGACTAAACACCAAGGCGCACGGAACGCTGTTACCTTCCCACCGAAGTGGTACCTGTTTATCTACTTGCAATGTCTTGCTTTCGAACTGCTAGGTTGGCAGGATCTGGAACTAGAGACGGGAGCTCACTCCATCATGCGGCACACTCGGGTCTCAAACTGCTGAACTACCGACCTTCCACAGCCTGCAGTTCAGCGTCTTAACCACTTGAGCCACCGCAGCTCCTATAAATAAAGAAGTACATTTACTTTAAACATTTGCAATGTCTCCAGCTTTCTTGGTGTTGGTTAGCATGTGCATTCAAAGGGTGTCATCCCATGTCTACAAACATGCTTAGGCTTAGATCCTAAGTCTGGTTTCTGCTTGCTGGACCCCCTTCCCCTTTCTTGGACAGAGCACTATGGGATGAATGCAGCTGCCTTTGTTTGATGCCTCATTAGAGCCATATAGGCTTTGTTTCTGTAGTATTAAAAAACCCTGATATTTATCTGTCATGTGGGGTTCTTATTTGTTTTATAAGTCTTTTGTAATTTCTAATGGCTTTTTAAACAAATTGAGCTGAAATCTGTAATTTGTTCTTGATCAAGTTTGGTTTTTGGGAATTTACAGAAATGCTTGTAGTTACTTGCATCAGTAGAATAACTGAGAATAAATTCTGTGTTTCTTCTAATACCAACTTTTTAACATTCATATGACTTTTCTTTTAAAAGCCATACTGGCTGGATTCCTAACTTGAGAGTAAGCCTCACTGGATAGAATGGGACTTGCTTCTGAGTAGACAGGCATCTGGATTATACTGCAGAAGTCTGAGATTATAGTGATGGAACAGAAGTGGAACAGTTTTGCATAGGACAAGGTTGTATAGCAGTTGACTGCCAATTATTTGAGTTTGGTTTAATATGTTGAATAGCCAAGAATACCTATGTGGATGTTTCAGGTGGGTAGCCATGTTGGTCTGGGCTGGAAGAGCAAGGTTCATGTCCAGTAGCATCTTAAAGATTTCCAGGACATAAGGTTTCAAGAGTCAAATCTCCCTTCATTAGATATAAGATACAGCTATGTAGATGCTGAGTTTGAAGCATGTACCCATCTCCCTTGTGGCACAGCATTTTAAAAACAGATCTTGTCAGATGCAGAAACTAAATTTGTAATTAGGGTTCTAGTAGTTGATCACATTCTTTTAAACAATCATGTTAATATTTTAAGTATCAAAATATTAATGTTAGACCAATAAAATGATCCATTAAATGGCCAATTTATTTAGAAGCTTAACCTGAAGTTAGATTTTGAGTTGAACTCATTTCCTTTTTTTTTAGAAGTGGACTATTTTTAAATAGTCTGCCCTACTTTTAGGAAGGTATGTTTGAGACGTAATCCTCATTCCCTGTGAATGGTGTCCTAAACCTACTTGTTTCAAACAAGAACAAGTTTTTGTGGTTGTAGTGCTTATCTCTGCCAGTGGTCTTTCGCCATTTCCTGGGTTTGAGTCTTAGTAATGGTTCCTCATTTCAGATATGCCGTTAATTCCTCTATCATCTTTCTGTATTCAGAGAAGAGTACAGAGGAAAAAGTAAGGTTTGCTTTTCAAAAACCTATGTAGAAGACTCTGAGCCTGTTACTTACTATGCATGTGAAATAAAGTATGCATGCAAAGCAAAAATTCATCTGTCGGATCTAATACTTCAACATATAGTAGCATTTGCTGATACAAATATTTATGTAGCAAACATGCACTCACAGTAATCATGGATATATCTTAATAGTGGTGCTAATAATCACCGGCCTTGAGAAATGCAGTCACTGACTCTTGATTTTGAATTGTGATCTTTATGCATAGGAAGCCAACCTGCCTTTAATGCCAGAAAGTGGCACAAGCAGTAAGTCTTTGTGGCACTCCTGAATTAGAACAAGATGGTTTAAAGGCTGGGCAAAAGCATATTTGGATTTATACTTCTCTGCTTCTTCTGTGCTGCTGCTGCCTGCCCCTCTCCCCAACTTGGAAAAACTGACTTAAAGCCACTTCAAAGTGTTCATCTTAAAGTGTTTTTTTGGGGGGGGGGGTCCTAGAGCCCCCCTCATTCCTACGTCTCTACTGTGTCTGGATATGTTTTTCTTTGTCGCTAGTTTACTTGGTTAGCCTCCTTGAGCAGGCCTTTGGGGAGGAGATATATGCACTTTCTAAAAAAATTAATAGCTCAGCCCTCCTCCATTCTCTGGGCTGATACGTGTCATGCTTGCTGAAAAGGTTGGCCTTCATTCTTTTATCTTGGTCAGTGTGGTCATTAGTTGGTACATGTTAATCTCTAATGCAGATATGATTTCTGTTATTACGCAATAACATGCTTGTTGCTTGTAACTTTCATTTAATTAACAATTATGTGATCTTTACCGATAAAGCTGATGAATTTGTTACAGTAGATAACTGTATTTTTGCAATAAGGCCTGCTTTGTATATGTAGCTCAAGTTCTTTTTCTTTGACTACAGGCAGTTAAGGAAATTAGATGAAGATAGTTTAACGAAGCAACCAGAAGAAGTGTTTGATGTTTTAGAGAAGCTTGGAGAAGGGTAAGTGTATGATGTGACAAATATCAAGCCTCTTGTTACCCATCCTCTTGAGTAATGCACTCAACACTTACAGTGGCGGTCTCTTACAGAAACTAATTGATTTGCATACAGTAATTTAAGCAACACACTCAGTAGCAGACTGTTCTGAGGTTTACTAAAACCTTGAATTGTTATCTTAAAACTTAATGTAATACATAGAGCGGTAAAATTTCTGGAAATTTTGTAGCTTCGGGAGAAAACCAGGCTAGAGGTGTTCAGAAACATTTGTGGGGAGGTATGCAGTACTTTTCCTGTCAAGCCTAAATTACTTTTACTTATTTAATGACATAAAAGCCATCATATAGAACTTAGTTAACATAGTTTCATCAATATATCTGATTCTCAGTGTGGCCCCATCTGTGGATTAGTGCCATATATGGACAAGACAGGTCTTCCTGCAAATCTGAGAAATACTCAAGTTTACAGAAAAATCTGAAATCTTTTTTAATGGGAGAATTAAACCCCACAAATGATAAAAGGAGTATCTGTAGCTTCAAGAAACTGATTATTGCATTGTTTTGGCCTTTGAGAGAGGAGTCATGGCAGGCCAAACCTGAGGCAACTGTTGGGTGACTTGCTACCATGCAGCTTGTATGACTCATCCAGGATCGTCTGCTTGCTGCTGTTCAACAGCAGCCACACCATGAAAACCAGTGTGATATAGTGGTTAGAGTTTCAGTCTAGGATCTGTGTTCAAATCCCCAGTCTTCTGTGGAAGCACACTGGGAGACTTTGGTCAGTCACAATACTCCCAGCCTAACCTACCTCTCATGGTTGTTGTACTGCCCCAGCAGGATATACAGCAAAATGGGAGAAAGGCAGGTTATAAATGACATGAATACATAATAAATACAGCTGGAAATGGGGTGTTAATGGAAGGAGGGAAGCAGAGAATGCTGATGATATAGGGGCTCACAGAGACTTTAAAGAAATTTCCCTAAACATAAACAATTTTGTCGATGTCTGGGGAAAAAATGGGGCTGAAGCTCAGACCTTCTCCTGGAAGTGCTAGTCTTGCAGCCCAGGTCATAAGACCGGAAATGACCATAGGCTTTCCCATCATGATCGCTAATGCACTGCACCCTCTGCTGGACCAAATTATTACTTTGAACAACAAAATTAAAACTCTCTACAAGCAACCTCAAGAAACCTCTAACAAAGCAAAGAATAAAGCCAAATAAATATCATTAGCAAACAAATATCACTTTGACCCCTTTGGTTTTATTTTTGGCAGTCACATTTAATGTTAATAGAAAGCAAATTTGCATATATTTTTTAATAAAAACGTGTGTGTAATATTTGTTCATGTCTTGCAGCTCTCAAACATCTGACATATATTCTGTGTGGCTCTTACGTTGAGCAAGTTTGGCCAGCCTTGTGATAGAGCTTTAGGTCCAATCTGCATTGGTATTTCTCACCGTTGTGCAAATGATCTCATATCGTCCTCACACCACGCAAATTGTCACAAAGGAAACAAGTTAGCTGAAAACCCAGTTGTCTACATTTAAAAGCAGCCAGGGAACATTTTTCTGCGAACCATTTGTTATTGAACCACGGAAAGAACCCTGCTGTTCGGGTGCCTGGTAGGCATTCACCCCTCCCCTTGCACTGTGGCCCTAGTTAGGTTGATTTAAATGTTGTCTGTAAACCGCTCCAAGCCCTCGGGAAGGAGCGGTATATAAGTTGAAAGTGTAATGTAATGTAATTTCCTGGGGCAGTCTCCAGAACTGGCACCTGCTGGGTGTTTTGTGATTTTTACCCAGCTTGTTCCATCTTTCCTGCCCCCTCTCTGCCTCCCCTTCTGCCAGTCTCCCCCTTTTACTTTCTGTGTGTGTGCATGGGATAGAGAAGGTAGAGAAAGAAGTACTTTTCTCCCTTTCTTACAAGAGCTCGTAGATAGTCAATGAACTTGCTGAGTGGTAGGTTTAGAACAGATAGAAGGAAGTACTTCTTCACTCAAAGTGTAATTAACATGTGGAATTCACTGCCACAGGAAGTGGTAGTGGCTACAAGCATAGACAGCTTCAAGAGGGGATTGGGTAAACATACGGAGCAAAGGTCCATCAGTGCCTATTAGCCAGAAGTTATAGATGGAACGCTATGTCTGAGGCAAGCATACTCTGTATTCTTGGTGCTTGGGGAGGGGCCACAGTGGGAGAGCTTCTGGAGTTCTGGCCCAACTGGTGGACCTCCTGATGACACCTGAGTTTTGGCCACTGTGTGACACCGAGTATTGGGCTGGATGGGCCATTGACCTGATCCAACATAGCTTCTGTTATGTTCTTATCTTCCTTTGTAAGCAATGTGAGATTAAAAAAAAATTCCTCCCTGGAATATTACCCATCATATACTCCCTGTACAAGTAGCATTTAGTTCTTACTTCTAGCTGAACCTCCAGGCTCTGCATAGGTTCTTTAGTGATCCCCTGCTTTCATGACACCTGAGTTTTGGCCACTGTGTGACACCAAGTATTGGGCTGGATGGGCCATTGACCTGATCCAACATAGCTTCTATTATGTTCTTATCTTCCTCTCTAAGCAATGTGAGATTAAAAAAAAAAAATCCTCCCTGGAGTATTACCCATCATATACTCCCTGTACAAGTAGCATTTAGTTCTTCTAGCTGAACCTCCAGGCTCTGCATAGGTTCTTTAGTGATCCCCTGCTTTCAGTAGCTAGAAGCTTGATTGTTACATCTCGCCAGCATATCATCCTCTCATTAAAATGGGAGTCAGTGGCACCTTTGAAGACTAACCAAGCTTATTCCAGCATACTTTTTGTAAGTCAAAGCTCAGTTCATCTAATGCATAATAAATGTCATGGCCTAATGGATGTCCCCTGGATGTGTCTGATGTTCTGTGGGGTGGGGTTTGGTACAGGAATCTAGCAGTCCTGCTGTTGTGTTATAAGAAGGAGAGAACTGTTTTATACATTTATGGATCTTTTTTTCTTCCGCAGGCAGTAGTGAAAGCCCTGTGCAAGTGTGGGGCTGTAGCTTGCAGGCAGTTAAAAGATCACATGGAACCATGTGGAAGCTGTGTTAATTGGTTTCTGTGAAATCCTTTGGCGTGCCTGCTTTTGTCAGGTGTCTGAATTAATTGGGCTCAGCAGAGACGGGACACAGACCTACTGCAGCCCTTTGCATTTCATGACTTTTTGGCCCCTCTGATAATAAATTCTCTCTTTGCTCTCTCTGTGCTTAGGTGGATGTTTTTAAAAATAATCAGTTCAGGAAAACATTTCATTGTGTCTTTTAATGTGGGGTATATATTATTCTTGTTCTTCTGTCTTGTGACATATCCCTTACAAAAATGTTACTGAATTGTTGGGCATACGTGGAACTTGGGTAATCATTACAGCAGTCCTTTGAGAGCAGTGTTGAGTTCTTCAGTGTGCGGTACATTCCAACGCATAAGCCAAATTCCTTGACATGCTGTGTTGCCTTTTATGGATTCTAATCCTGTATGTTTCTTTCTTTCTTGCCACAGATCCTATGGCAGTGTATTCAAAGCTATCCACAAAGAGACTGGTCAGGTGGTTGCAATTAAGCAAGTACCTGTTGAATCTGATCTGCAGGAGATTATTAAAGAGATATCCATAATGCAGCAGTGTGATAGGTAGGTGTACAACACAGGTTTTCCACCCTTTGTTCCTTTCACCCATCCCTACGTCTGGTCCTGCCCACACTGACAAATTACGAGTTAAAGCCAGCCACTATTTTTTTTTTGTCTCAGCACATGCATCCTTTGAGAATGCATACCTTGCCTTTAAGCCCCAAACTGGATTCTGCTGGCAACTTTCATAAAAAGACAATCAAGAAGTATTGTAAAGTGAAAAAAATAAAAGCATTTATCAGCCAATGAACTCATACATTTACCGAGCTAGTCCACTAAACCAAAGACAGATGTACACACCCAAAGCCCCATTTTAGTAAAGGTTTTAAATTTTAGAACCACTGGCTTCAGGACATTGGCTTGACTGATTTCCCTTGCTATAGAATTGGACAGTGCTGTTATAGAAAGGGTCCAATCCCTTGTGACTACCTAGCTTGCCCTGGACGGTAGAGGGAGATATTGAAAGCATGGTTACTTCAGTACAGGAATGTGTATATGGGAGGAGGTGCTCATTTGACTGCCATGCTCTTAATCCATGCAGGGCTTTAAGGGTTGAGACCACCATCTTGAAACCTGCCAAGAAACTAACCAGTAAACAGCAAAGCTCTTCTTAAAGACATGGATAATATAGTCCTTCGCCAATGTATTATCAAATGCAGCCCTAGTTGGACTGCTTTGTGGCTGGAGTGGGGACCAGCCCACAGAGGGGAAGAAGGGCAACACATACCATGCTGGGAGCAGTCAGGCCACAGCTTTATTGATTACTGGTTCCTCAGGTCTTGGTGCAGCATGGGCTAGTGGGGACAATGGATATGGTTGACAGCCCAACTGCTGTCAGTCCCAGTGTTCCCTCTAAGCTGAGTTAGTGTGAGCCAGCTCAGTTTTTTAGTCTCCGGCTCACATTTTTGTCTTAGCTCAGGACGGATGGCTCCAGAGCAGACTAATTCATGCAGTAGCCAAATCGCTCGCTCACAACTTTAATGCCAGTAGCTCACCAAGTAGAATTCCTGCCCACAAGACTCCACAGCTTAGAGGGAGCATTGGTCAGTACCTTCCCCAAACCCACCTGTTGGGATAACCGAGGGCAGAGGACTGGCATTAGGGCTGGAGGAAGTGGAAACCACTATTCTTAGCCATCACCATCCTCATGAGGGCATGGCCATCAGCCCCAAGGTTGGCTGCCCTGTTCCCCACCCTCCAGAGCCACTTAAGGGGATTGCACAGCCTGCACTGTGTTCCCCAGCCCATGTCTGAACTCCAGCAGCCAGTTGTGACAGTTATGCTCGTGCATAACAGAGTGCAAACAAACATACATAGTAAATATAGCTTTTTGCAGTGGGGAAGGTGAAAACCCCAGAGCCTTTCAGCCAGTCAACTCGGGGCCTTTCCAGCCCTGTTAACCAGCAACCCACTGAAGTCATAGCAAAGGACAAGTAGCCACACAGATTGCCAAAGTATCTTTGCCTGAAGTACCTCATAAATCCTTTGCTATTTTTGTTTATATTACCTGGTTTGATAGAAAAATTTATCCTGATAGTGTCTTGGTGGGGAGAAAGGATTTCAGTTTCATAGATGTAATTGTTTAGTTTAACTTTCACCTCTTAGTACTGTAATGTGTGGCCCACTTGTCAGTGCAAGCATCCCAAGAAACTTTCTTTTATTAGTGTTGTATACTTTACTCATCATCAGGATGGTGCCGAAATCCAGCATTTATTACATAATGTGTCCAACATTTGTAGAATCATGGCTGAGAATGTGATTTTTTTTAAACATCCCAATTCAGTACTTGTCACTAGTCATTAATGGGCTTTCCCCAGCTTCTTTAAGGGCAAATAGCAGCTTGTAGAGGCCATTTCTGATCAGGACCACATCTTAAGACTGAAGTGATATGGTCCCTATGACTCACTTGTTTTTTCCCCTTAGGAGGCTCCTTAGGTATACTTAGGGAAACCATTGCCTAACATATTACAATGCTGCTGTGAGGGTTATTGAAGTAATGCATGTCCTTTCAGTGCAATCCTAAAGCCACTGTCCTGAGACGAAGGGCTTTGAGAATAGATCTCAGTAGGATTATGGGTAAACCTGGTTAGGGTTGTTTTCTTGGACATTTAAAACCCCAAATATATGACTGTTTGATCTTATGTTTTGGTGCAGTGTGGCATGTCACATTAAACATTTTGATGTTTCAAAAATAATTTCTTACTAGAAGACTTGATGTGTTGCAAATGTGCTATTAATTATATTATTGGTAACTTAATATTGTAGATTATTTATGTAACTCTCCAGCTGTGGCAGTATTAGCAATTTTTAATCACTTCTGTGGAACTGAATTATTTCCTTGAGGTATTCCCCCTTGGCTTATTAAACAGGATTATTAAGCAGCGATTGCAGGCCAGGTAAATCAACTTGTATACCCTTCAGAGCAGCTCTGTGTGTCATATACTTTTTTGACATGGAAGCGAAACTGCTGAACTAAAAGAGTGTGACAGAGTATTTCCTGTTTTGAGGTTTGTCCTAAAAATGGAACCTGTATATTGTATTAAGCCGAGGTTCCTAGTTAGATTCTCGGCTTGTTTTTATTTTTATTTGTGTATTCTGTGTATAAAACATTTGAACAATTTAGTCAGTTCAGTGATGTGTTCTCTAATTTCCTTTAGTCCCCATGTAGTCAAATATTATGGCAGCTATTTTAAAAACACGGACCTCTGGATAGTCATGGAATATTGTGGTGCCGGATCTGTGTCGGATATCATTCGACTGCGAAACAAAACGGTATGTGCTGCTTCAGAATGACACTGCTGTGAGGTGTGTCGAATTATTATTTCTATCTTGCCTTTGGTCTTTTGAGCCTAAGACAGTTTACAGCAACACCATGCTCCCAGACAGGTTGAAATAACAAAAATACAGTCAGAAACCACATCTGTAAAGAGGCCTCTAACAAAACTGAGAGACACAGGTTCAGACCCCCCCTTCTGTCCCAGGAACTTTCTAGGTGACCTTGGTTCCATCATAAAAACTCAGCCTGGACCACCTCACAGGCTTGTTGTGAGAAAATGGAGGAGGGGAAAACCAATGTTCTAAACTGTTTTGAGTCCCAACTGGGGACTTGCTTAGCGAACAGGCAAAATGCTTTTTGGGAGGAAAATGGTCCTTGCATCTCACTTGGGGAAGACTGGCAGAGCTGGAACGCTCGTCCCCCCCCTTTTTTTTTGTAAGGTGCTTCTACGATGCTGGAGCAACAACAGAAAAAAGCCCTGGCAGCAAACAGCTATGAGGGCAAGAAAAAGAAGCCTCAGTTATTCCAAGGAGCATAATTGGCTCATGCGTTCATATAGGGAGAGATTGCCCTTCAGGTATTTATCTGCATGCTAAGGATGCCTTTCTAGTCACTAGTCTGATTTTTTTATGACATGAGGTGTGAAGCTTCACACTTCCTTCTTTGTTGCCATAGAGATGGTGGCAGTTTTTTGGGGTCTGTAGGCTTTCTCTGCTACCTCTCTTCCTGGCCTCCAGAGTATATATTTCTTCACAAAACAGTACTGTATTTGCACATATATTGATGACTTGCAGTAGGTGTATGTAAATAACTGTTGTTGAGTACTGGTAGGTGGCAGTTCTGTCACATTAAACTATCTTCATGTCTTAAGTATGTTAAACTAGCACGCGGCTTGAATCCATTGAAGTACAAGACTGCTTGCCCTGTGTAAAGATGTAGACTTTCCAGAAATGTTGAAGCTATGGGGAAACTTATTTTTTCATGAAAAAAAAACAGAATTTGTGGGGAAAAAATATATGGAATAGTTACTTATCAAACCTACACTTCTCTTACTGATTGAACAACACAAAATGCATCATTTGTAACTGCGTCAGCTTATAAAATGGCACTATTTACATATTTATGGAGCTTAAAAGTATAAATTGTCATTTTCTATATGAAAATTTTCAAGTATAACCAGTACTTGAGAAAGATTTGCAGACTCCTGCACCATATACTACTATAGCAGATGCATATTTAATTTTTGCCCTCTGAGAGGTAGGGGAAAATGTAAGCTGAAAGTAGAAAATAAGTTCTTTGGTAAACAAAAGAAAGTATATTGTTTGAACAGAACCTCTCTCATGGAGTCAGAATAGGTAGGACTGTCTGTTTGGATATTAACCAAAACACTATAAAATGGAAAGCACTGAACTCTGTAATGGATTGTCATTAAAGTTGTGATAACATATTAATTGTTGCCAAAATTATTTACAATTAAACCACAAAAAATCTTGAAAATACTTTGCTTCTTTTTTCATGCTTGTAGATTTAGAATGAGTAAAATGCTTTGTAAGAGAAGGTATTTGTCACTCAAAAAAAGAAACTGTTTACCTTGATCTGGATAGCCCAGGCAAGCCCATTCTCATCAGATCTCGGAAACTAAACTGGGCTAACCATGGCAAGTACTTGGAAGGGTGACCTCCAAGGAATACCACGGCTGGGACACAGAGGCAGGTAATATCAAGCCAGCTCTCTGAAATGTCCTAGCTCCACTAGGTGGTGCCAGAAGTCACCATGCCTTCCAGGCTCACAAGCACACACACACAAATACCCCATAATTTTTTTTAGGGAAAATATTTCCTATTTTTTTCCAGTGTTGCCCCACATTCTTCAATTTTCCATTGGAAAAATGAGGGGGAATCATTGGTACCTTCCTAGTATCCAGGTCTCCACATTTTTAGGCTATATGACTCTTTCCTACCCTCCTCTTCCTCAGAGACTGGCCCTTCCTGATGGCTGCCCCCCATCTTCCTGTAGGTAGGGCTTGAGGAAATTCTGGCTGCGATCACACGCACAATTAGCCCCACCGTACGTGTGGATGCCGGGTGGATTTAAAGGGTGCCGTCAGACACAAACATCTGGGAAGCACCCTGCACCCATCAGCAACCTATTTTGCTCTACCGCAGAAGCAGAGTAAAAAGACACCAGGGAAAATGCAGTAGTAAACCGGTTGCAACGGGCCACGGACAGAGTTTCCGTGTCTGATCGCTCCAGCGCGCTCTCATGGCGTCGGGATGGTCAGATCAAGCCATCCCAACTCCATGCCGTTGTTCCCCCCCCTTCTCAGTATGCGCATCATTGTGAACTCCATAGGGAGCCCTCAGTGCAGAGATGCGATTCATTGATTCTTGTTTAAGTGCATCGGAAACAAACAGCAAAAAAAAAAACCCTGACTCACCTGTGGTTGCGTCTGATCATGCAGTGGCGGGCGGTGCCTGCCGCTTCCAAGGACTGTATGATCATGCAACTGTGAGTCAAATTCCTCCGGAGGAAATAGCCTCGCCTCGCCTCCCCCCCCACTTTATCTCACGCTTATGACTGCACCCTCTGTTTCATTGTATCTGAGGAAGTGTGCTTGCACACGAAAACTTATACCTTGAATAAAACTGATGGACTTAAAGGGGCCACTGGGCTCAAACTGTGTTCTGCAGCTTCAGACCAACTTGGCTACCCTCCTGAATCTGTCTTCAAAAAATGAGGTGAAAGTTGCAGGATCATGTGGACAAAAGACACCCCCCTTCCAAATCCATGCAATCTTCGAGTCCTTCAGTAAGGAGGGGGAAGCAGATGCAACCATTCTCCCCTTCCACTAACAGTGCACTTCTAGCTCCAAAAAAATTCTATTGGTAAAAGAGCAGTGCTCATTTTCTCCCCTTCCTTTAATCTGTGTGGCTTTTTACCCACACAGGGCCTGCTACTTTCAGTATCAGCTTCCCCCCCCCAATGTTTATTTTCCATATTTTCCACCCAAATACAAACATTTCATCATTATCTTAGATTACATAGATTTTCAGAGTTATTAAATCTCATTACATTTCTTATACAAATTATTAACTACTTGTTTGTTTATTAAACCGTTAACATGTCTTATCCAGTTGTATACCCTTGACCATCTTTTATTCTGTATTTTGTGGTCTTTACCTTGAAGTAATAAACTCAAGTTATCCAATTGTGCTAATTCTAAAATTTTTGATATTAAGTCCTCTTTTGAGGGTATTTTATCTGTCTTCCAGTTTTTGGCCACTAATATTCATGCAGCTGTTATAATATATACTAATATATCTTGCTTTACATAACCTTTTGGGACAATATTCAGCAAGTAGATTTCAGGCGTTAGCTCAACTTCTATGTTCAATATTTCTAGGATAATTTTATGTACCATTTTCCAATATTTTTGTATTTCACTGCATTTCCACCACATGTGATAAAAGGTCCCCACATTCGATTTACATTTCCAACATCTGTTAGACGTTTGGGGATAACACTTTGCAATTTTATCTGGGGACCAATACCACCTGTGAAACATTTTATAAATATTTTCTTTAAAGGAAATGGCTCTCATAAATTTAATGGATTTCCATATTGTGTCCCATTGCTCAATTTCCATATCTTTTCCCATATCCTGCATCCATGAAATCATAGTAGTTTTAATGTTTTCATCTAGTTCATAGTCGTCTAATAAGAACCTATACAGCTTTTGAATTAGTTTGTATCAGCTTTTTGAAGATCAGCTTTTAAAAAAATTCCCCAAGCTTATTTTTACTAAATGCTTTTGTGCATTTAGTGCCAGTGATTCATGGGGAATGGGGCTTAGTAAGTAATATAATAGTGAGGCCCAATTCATTCTGTGCAGAGTAATAAGACATAACATTTTCTTTATAGACAGGGCAGTCTTGCATATGTTACTGGACAATGTCCACTGCTAGCATCTGCTAATTAATAGCTTCCTTTCTGTCTCTAGATGTTGGAAGATGAAATAGCTACAATAATACAATCAACACTTAAAGGATTAGAGTACTTGCATTTCATGAGGAAAATACATCGTGACATCAAAGCTGGCAACATACTACTCAACACGGAAGGACATGCGAAGCTTGCAGACTTTGGGGTAGCAGGCCAACTTACAGTGAGTAGAAATTGTTCACACACACATTTTTATGACATCTGGTGGAGCTAAAATCAGGATGGGGTGGGGGAGTCTGGCTAAGATAAATGTGTGCAGTTAGATTTTTAATGAAGAAATTGCAACATATTTCATGCTCGCTGGTTAGCTGTGGTCATGTACGTTTCTAAGGCAGGTATGAGAATTCATGGTTGGTGTGAGCCATCCCTAGATTTTTAATGAAGAAATTGCAACATATCTCATGCTCGCTGGTGGCTGCAAGGTTAGCTGTGGTCATGTATGTTTCTAAGGCAGGTATGAGAACTCATGGTTGGTGTGAGCCATCCCCCTCCCCCCCAGGTTGTGCTTAATTTAGCGCTGTCAAGTCACAGCTGATTTACGGCAGTCCCTCATGGGGTTGTCAAGGCAAGAGATGAGCAGAGGTGGTTTGCCATTGCCTGCCTCTACGTAGCAACCTTGGAATTCCTTGGGGTCTCCCATTCAAATGCTAACTAGGGCTGATCTTACTTAGCTTCCCAGTGCTGATAAGCTCAGGCTAGTCCAGGCTATTCAGGCTGCTAAGGTTGTGCTTACCTCGAAGTAATAGCCTCTTAGACTTGATTTCCATTGGCTTAAATACGTTGAGGATTAGGATGTCATTTTAATTCCATTTATGGTGTCTAAAGAAATATGTACTTCCCAATTTCTTGTGTGGACCCCCCCCCACATGTCTTCTAGGAAATTTTCCCTTCATTGCCATACTTCCTTTTTCAGCAGGGTAAACGTAACTTTCCTATTACTTGTTTTAGGATACCATGGCTAAAAGGAACACTGTGATAGGAACTCCATTTTGGATGGCACCAGAAGTGATCCAAGAAATTGGCTACAATTGTCTTGCGGACATCTGGTCTTTGGGCATTACGGCCATTGAAATGGCTGAAGGGAAACCACCATATGCTGATATTCACCCAATGAGGGTAAGTATTGGGTAGACGTTTGAGAGTTCCACCCCCGGGAAGCTTGACGAGCACCTCTGCATGGCGGTTTATCTTGCCTATAGGGTCAAATCAACCTGTTCTTGTTGCATCCATTTCCAGGCCTGATTAAATGAGATTTTTGTTAGCAAAGGAGAACTTCTCCCCAGGATCCAGGAACATTCTAATTGAGTTGTAAACATTCACTTTGGTATATTTGTAAGACATCATGATTATATTCTTAAGCCAGGCTGTTTATAGATATGCACCCCTTCCCTGCTTGTAACTACAAAAAAGAAAAAGGCTTGGGAAACCTGTCATATCCTTTTGATGCATTGGCCAAATCTTGTGCTGTAATGAATGGCATTTGTGACTATTGCTCTCTTAAGTCATATTGCCTTTCACTTGTATGATTTAACCTCTTACCAGCAAATCCCGGCACTGTGCTTCGCTCATTCTTAGTGTGCTCCTTCCTCTGAAGCAAAAAAATAAATCAGGTTTCCTGTGCCCTGACTATTTAAGGAAACTAATGCTTGAATACCTGATGTATTTGCTGGGAAGGAAAAGAGGTGGGAACTAACAAGCTGACTTGAGGAAGATTCCACTGCTCATTGTAATATATAAGAAGCAGACTAAAGCAAAGTAAAACAAAAATACTAGATGTGTAGAGTAGAAAGAATTAGCATTCCTTCTGTTCCTGGCTGGAGATCTGCCTTGATCCTCATTGGTCTTCCAGATGCTGGTGGTACTTTAGCTTCCTGCGCTGGACTCCAGGTATGGCACTATGTGCTCTCTTTGGTGCATTCTGTGACAAAGGATGTTGGGACCCTCTTGTCAATGAGAGTACTTTCTCTTCCATTCATGCCTACTCTCTTCCAAGCATTTGGGGAGCTGGCTACCAGATGCAGGAAGCTGGGATAATTTGGCAAACTAGATGGACATGGCCACAGATTGCTGAAGCCCATGAGCAAGAATTTTTGGCTGACATAGGTGAACTTGCATTTATTTGAATTCAATATTTACTGAATTGACATTCTTTCACAGAACTAGCTTCCTTTCATAAAGCACAGTTTTCACAGATATGGAATAACACAACACAACAAACCTTTATTGGCATAACAGCAGCAGCGTTGGTTCAGGGATACAGGAAAGGAAAGAGAAAGACCAAGCAGTTAATTAACTACTCATTCTGACAGAAAAGACTTTTCCTCCTATATGCACAGTAAAGGAAGTTTGCCACTGCTTTGATGACGTCAACCCTATTTGGGGCTAGAAGGTTCATAATCTTACTTTCCTCAGATTTGCTCTCCAGGGATCTCAGTATAGGACCAAGGTGATAGGCACGTAAATCCTGGTAAAGTCTACAAAACAGAAGCACATGGTCTGTTCCTTCAATCTCCTTTAGCCCACATGGACACAACCTATCCGAGAAGTGTTTTTAAAAATTTCCCATATAGCACAGCTGAGGGATACGGAATAGTGTAATTGTATTGTTGCAGTCATCGGTTGAATTTTTTTCTTAAAATATATAATGTTGGCTATATTTACAATGGCAGTGTGTTAGCGTAGGAACAGTTTATGGGCACATGTTTGGTACATTCTAGCAACTAGTATGCCCAGAGCAAGGAAATGAGTCCCGTATGTATTAAGCTGAGTTGGAAGGTACAGCTGTTGGAGCTTCCATTACATCCAATTAGGAAATACAAGGTTTCCCCTTAACCATTAGTCCAGTTAAAGCAGAATACAGTTCGACTGCATTATGGCTACTGAAGTTTTTCAATGTGTTTGGCCTTTTCTGTTTGGCTTTTTAACAAGATGAACGTGTAGTGGAGGAAAAAAACACTATTATTGTTGCTTGCAGGCAATTTTCATGATTCCTACAAATCCACCTCCAACATTTCGAAAACCAGAACACTGGTCAGATGAATTTACAGATTTTGTAAAACAGTGTCTTGTGAAGTGTCCAGAGCAAAGAGCCACTGCTACACAGCTGCTTCAGGTCAGTACCTGCAGGGTGGAATGTAAAGAATACTTTTAAATGGTGATCTCACCCCCCCCCCCCAGCAATAACATACAGCATTGCTATCTATATACTTCTAGAATTCTGGTTTCTACTTTCCTCGCATAGCAGCCTTTTTGCTGAGTTCCCTGTGCTTTGTCTTTCATAGTATTCCCTGCCTGTGTTTGACTCAGCACTACACTTGATTATCATAATACTACTTGGAGAAGCAAGTGGTTCACTTCACATATATTATTTCAGTAATGTTGTAACAACCTAGTTAAGGTAAACCAATATAATCAGTTATCCCCATATTAGATTATGGGTATGTGACTACTAAATTGTGGACACCCAGTGACTTTGTAGCTAAGGTGAGGTTTATATCGGGTGGTCTTCAGATGTGTAGCTCATAGTGTTCAATTAGTATATTGTACTGAGTGCTTATCTCTTAGAGAAAGCTAACCATTTTAGAAGAAATCTTAACCTCTGTCAGCTTGAAGGGTTGAGTTGAGTAACAGCACATAACCAAAAGAAGGGGGAAATCGTGTTTTAATCACCTCCTACAGAGGGAGAAAGATGCACTGAATGCCACCAATGACTATTGTAATGTTTTTATTTGTAACAGCTTAATTGACTGTTGTATAATTAATTTGTTGTATGTTTTAACTTGATGTACACTGCCCTTCAGGAAAGGGCAGTTTAGATATTGAATAAATAAATAAATGAAGTATATTAGAACATAAAAACATAACATCAGACCAAAAGTCTATCCATTCCAGCATCCTGTATCACACAGTAGCCAACCAGTTCCTCGTGAGGCCTTCCCCTGATGTTGTTTCCCATCTCCGGGATTCAGAGGATTAGTGCCTCTGAATGTGGAGGTTCCCCTTAGCCATCATGGCTAGTAGCCATTGATAGACTTAATCTCCATGAATCTATCAAATCCCCCTTTTAAACTGTTTATTCCTGTGGCCATCACTACATCCTCTGGCAGCTAATTCCACATTTTAATCAATTTCTGTGTAAAGTAGTGTTTCCTTTTGTCTGCCCTTAACCTATTGCCCCTCAGCTTCATTGAATGTCCTCGAGTTATTGCATTTTGGGAGAGAGAGAAAAGGGTCTCTTTGTCAGCTCTCTCCAACCCATGCATAATTTTATAAACCTCTATTGTGTCCCCCCTCAGTCGTCTCTTTTCTAAACTGAAAAGTCTCGGGGTGATTTCCAACAAGTGCTGCTCCGCGCTCACTCTTCTCTTTGGCCCAATGGTACATGTCAATTTCACACAAGCTGCTGTGCTGCCGCATTTTGCCCCACAGCTTCGTGCAATTTCCCCCGCGTCTACTCAATCCTGTTTTTTGAGGATTGAGTAGATGCGGGGAAAATCGCGTGAAGCTGTGGGGCAAAATGCGGGCCGCGCAGCAGCTTGTGTGAAATTGACACATACCATGGGGGCAAAGAGAAGAGTGAGCGTGGAGCAGCGCTTGTGGGAAATCAGTGATTCGGCAATGTAACATACTGCTTGGTATGGCTGTATAATGTCCTCCCGAGGAGTTCCAAGGAGCAAGACAAGCATCTAACAGGGTACTCTGGGTATAGGATGCCGTGCTCTGTTCCAGGATATCAGGCTAAAGCATCTATTGGATTCCTGCTTTTTTTTCTGCTTTTGTTTTGCAGCTGTTTTGAGATTGCTAACAAGCAGACTTTAAATTTTGCATGTCCTTAATTCAGAGGCTTGCTCCCAAGTCCCCGTGCACAGGACAGCAGATTGTCAGATCCCTTGTTGGGAGGAAGGGTGTCTCTGGAGGTCAGCCATATGTTGGGTAGCTGTATTCATTGGCAAGCTTCCTTTGTACCTTCTATGTATTTCCCATTGAACTGAAGTACTGCTTATTTTATCTGTTTGCAAAATTAAGAACAAACTGCGTTCAGATGTCTTACTCAAACTGTAATGAAGTGAAAATGTGCACGCGCTGGACTTCTTGTTCAGACTGTGCACCTCACTTTTCTTCCCCCTCCATTTCAAATGTGGAGAACTGGAATTAAAAAACAATTCTGGTTATCCTTGATACACAAATTAAGGAATGTAAATTGAGTTAAATCTCTCCTGCCCTCAGCTGATAATTGTCATGCCAGGTTTAGATTTCAGAGTGGGGAGGGCTTCAACCTAATTAATTAGATTATCATAGCTCTCAGTAGAAATTTTTTGCTGCTGCACTTCAAATGAAATTGTAGATATAATGTATATATATATATATATTTTCAATGTGTGTTTTAGCACCCATTTGTTAAAAATGCCAAAGGAGTTTTCATTCTACGAGATCTAATTAATGAGGCAATGGATATTAAACTGAAAATTCAGGAAGCTCAGCAGCGTGAGTTGTATCATGATGATGAAGAAAATTCAGTGAGTATTAAAACTGCAAAAAAAACCTTGTATAGCTTTTGTTGCTCTTCTATGGCATTGTTGATTTTTCTGTATTTAACTCACTTGGTTGTTAGGCTTTTCCAGTCATCTCTCAGGAGAAACTTTCTCCCGGGATCCTCAATTTTAGAACCAGCTCTAAGCAGGTGAACCATGATAAGGAGACAGGATGGTTGGTTCTGTAAGCTTTGTCCTCTCAGAAGAAGAAGAGATCGGATTTTTACCCCGCCCTTCACTTGGAGTCTCAGAGCGGCTTACAGACTCCTTTCCCTTCCCCTCCCCACAACAGACACCCTGTGAGGTGGGTGGGGCTGAGAGAACTCTGACACAAACTGCTCTTTTTCAAGGACAGCTGTGCCAGAGCTTGTGACTGACCCAAGGTCACATCAGCAGGTGCAAGTGGAGGAGTGGGGAATCAAACCCGGTTCTCCCAGATTAGAGTCCGCACACTTAACCACTACACCAAACTGGCTCACAGTATAGCTGCTTGAACAATAATAGTGCTGAACTGGTTCCACTACTTATTTCAAGCCTCAAGCATTGCTGGTTTGATGGCCATGGAATACTGGCAGCCAAAAAGAAGGTGAGAACCAGCCATAGCAAAAGATGCTAAGGAAGAGATGAAACCAGGCAGACACTTGGAAAATATCTTAGTTGCCTTCCTGTTTGCCCCAACCCATGAGTCTCCGACCCTCTCTGCTTTATATTTAATTATTAGATTGGGCTCTGACTAGAGCAGCGGTCCTCAACCTTTCCAGAGCCAGGTCCCACCTTTAGTTGCCAGATGGTAGCATGGGATCCACTAAGCTTGTTAAGTGCTTGTGACTCAGGTCGTGGAGGTCCATCACCCTCTTAAGAGTCCCAGTCAGTGAGTGGAAGTCCACTGGGTTAGAGGACATCACTTCAGTCATAGTACCTTAAAAACTACTTCAAGCCCTGTTGAACTGAATATGGCAATTGTGCTGGCCAAGAACATCTCAGGATTGCATAGGATTAGTGTAGTGGCTTCTGTTGTAACAGCAGAATTTCAGTGTTTTTTAGCTTGTAGTTATATTAGATACAAATTATTTAAGAATGAGTTTTAATTCAGGGGTATAATTTTATTTAATTCTGCAGTTTACTCAATAACCTTGTTTTGCAAAAAAAATTTAACTATCCCTAGATTGTCTTTCCTGTGTTTCTGACTAAATAGGAAATTTCATTCTTCAGAACTGTGTATCAAGCGTCATTCTGTTGATTGAGAGGGAAAGGAACAAAGAGGATGCTGATACTTGATGAGCCAGGATAAAATTTGCAGCACCAACAATTAATGTTGCTTGCATTTTTAGTGGATATCTGAGAGTTAATATTTTGTGTAGATTTATTGAGATGGCAAAGGAAGACATCATTCAGAAGTGTGTTTCTTGCATCCCGTGTTCAGGAAGAAGATGAAACTGACTCTAGGACCATGGTGCGGGCAAGGGGACAGGAGACGAGTACGATCAGAACTGCTTGTGGAATGAGTGAAGGCATTAATACCATGATAGAATACAATGACACTTTGGAATCTCAACTGGGGACAATGGTCATAAATGCAGAAGATGAAGAAGATGAAGGGACAATGAAGAGTAAGTGGTCTGGTTTTAATTTAGGAGCTCAGTCATACAAAAGTAATCTCTAATGTAAGGATGCTACCAAGAAATGCAGCAATCTGAATGATTCTTGTGTTCTGTGATGTTTGGTGGGTTTCCAGTCTTCAACAGCAGTAAGTTTCCTGGCTTAGAAAAGTAAGATGGGGGCTGCTCCAAGAGAAGCCCAGACTGTGTTCCTTATAGTGTTACTTGACAGAAATGATTTTTTTTAATTGCAGCAAAATGGCTTTTTATGCTGTCTATGAAACTTCAGTTTTGTCTGATGCACAGGTCTAAAGAGTTTCAAGTAGACTCAAGAGGTTTTTTACATTTGTTTCTCAAATAGTAGTCTTCCTGTTCTACATTTCAAAATGTGCTTTTGAATCAAGGGCACTTTCCAGCAATTTGTGATGTGGTACAGTGAAGTCTGTTCAGAGAGAGATGTGAAAAGATCAAGACCGCTATGCAAGCCCTTAGGTATGCCTAAAGCAACTCTTGGATCCTGTCCTGGTTCTGCCAGCTATCCATGCTTGAGTTGGAGTGGAATCCAGAGGGTAGTCTCCTTACACTGTGAGCATCTGGCAGGGATAAATATCAGCTTTCTACTACTGGAGTGGTAATATGTCAGTGGCACCAGTCCTTGTGTGCATATTTTCATTTCACAAAATAGGGAAAATATCTGCTTAAGAGTTGTACTCTTCAGACCCGT
The DNA here is from genome assembly GCF_001447785.1 of Gekko japonicus. Classification (NCBI taxonomy): domain Eukaryota; kingdom Metazoa; phylum Chordata; class Lepidosauria; order Squamata; family Gekkonidae; genus Gekko; species Gekko japonicus. The sequence continues at coordinate 415,570 of NW_015170315.1, read as the reverse complement.
GTTCTTTTCCTCTCTACTCGAATACTAGAAATACTGTAATACTCGAATACTGTAAGCACCTGCTTCACCCTCCATCAAAAATTTAGCATTCACTTGCTCACACCTCTCTGCACAGGGAAGGGAACTTGGACTGAAAAGTCAAATCAGTGGTGCCCCACACTCGTTCCTGGGAAAAGGCTGCTTACCATTGAAACTGGCCAAAGCCACATGAGACGTCTCCTGCTGCCCCCTCCAATTTCTAGGAGGAGGAGGTTTGAATGGAGCCATGCTCAACATGGCAACTCCTTCCTTTGCAGCACTCCTGCATCCATTCATCCTTCAAAGGGGAACTTGTAATAGGAGTCAGTGGAAAGCCACAGTGGCTCCTCAACACCCTACTAGAAGTCTGGTAACCAGGTGCCTGACCGTTTCATCCTCATCTGGTTACAGGTTAGCCTCTCTTTGACAGTGTTACCACATCAGTCCCGAAGTAAAACCTTTTTAAAAAGCACAGTCCACATATAATGTCTTTTATTAGGACTAAGCAAATGACACATAACTGGCAAACTTGTGGTGTTCTTCAGAAATCTTCATCAGACTTCAAGCTTGAGGGTGATCTTGAAAGTTCACTCTCCATTGTATGTCGTTTGGTTAGTTTTAATAAAGGGAATAATGTAGATTGTGTTCTGTTTCTTTGGGTTTTGTCATGTTAGGTTTGGTTGGGTCAGATGCCAGCTTAGCCATAATGAGGAGGGAAATTTGCCAGGATGCTGGGCATTATCATACCTGGCTACTTGCTCTTAACCAGCAGGTAGTTTGTTGGGCACATCTCCCATCAGGAGGTTCTGTGAGGTAGAACCAGTTCAGACATGCCAGAGATCATGGCATTGGCTCTTCCCTCCGCCACCCCACAGCTGGGATGGGAACCTCAACCATATGTCCTTTGTATCTTCTGTAGGCAGAGTTCTTCCCTCTCCTGGGTATCAGCATGGTGGGGCTGGGGTGGGTGAGACAAAGAGAAAGGTGACTAGTTGTAAGGATGCTCCTTTCCAAGAGAGCTGATTTAGAGTTGAATAGAGAAGGGGACTGTTGGATGACAATTATTTCCTTCCTGCTCCCACTCGATGTTGTATATTTAGATCTAACTTCAGCCTAGTGATTCAGGCTCAGGCACTTGAGGTCTTTCAGTTAGGAGATCCCACAGTCTCTGGGGCACTTGCTCCAAGGGGCACTCAGCCTCAGGATTCATCTGAAGCTTTCTCTCCACAACTTGACTGAACCAGTTAGTTCCATTCCTGGCCTTTTTCTGTTATATCCAGGAAAACAATGTGAGTTAAACTTCCCTTTCCCTCGGAATAAAACTACTAGTTGAATGTAATACTGAATTGTAAAACACACAAGTGGGAATGTTTTTCTTTATACAACAAGTTATTAAAATGTAGAATTTGCTGCCAGAAGATGTAGTGATGGCTACAGGCATAGGTGGCTTTAAGAAGGAATTGGACAGATTCATGAATTAGACAATAATTCTAAAGTCAAGCAATAGTGACTGAAAGGAACCTGCACGTTCAGAGGCAGTCAACCTCTGAATCCCAGTGTCAGGAGGCAACATCAGGGGAAGGCCTCAGCCTCTGTGCCCTGTTGTTGGCCTTCCAGAGTAACTAGTTGGCCACTGTGTGAGACAGGATGCTGAACTAGATGGGCCACTGCTCTGACCCAGCAGGGCTCTTCTTAAAGTTGTAATTTAGGAATGCTGTGAGGTTCTCAGCTTTAAGCCCTGGGGCAGCTGTTCCAGTGGCTGAACTTTAGTTGTAAGTGTCTAAACAAGTAAGGCAAAAGTTAGTGATGGCTTAAGTTTGACACAGATGTGTGTTGAGGAAGTTATTGTAAGTGCCTAAATAAAATATAGGGCAGGCGGCTCTTGTTAACCCCCAGAGCAGTTTGGGAACAGAGCAGCACTATTGGAAAGCATTTTCCCCCATGCATTTAATTTCAAAGAAGGAATTGGTTTGCACTGTGTGGTGTGTATCCTTTTTTTCTGTATGCCACATGCAGACTTTTTTCTTTTAAGTGTCAGGCAAACTTCAGATGGTTTTATTTGGACATGGAATAAAAATGGGAGGAAGAACAAAAATAAGTTTTGTTTTTAAGTACGCTAAGCAGTACTTCAGCCTAACTTGCTTAGAATCCCTCAGTTTGAGTCCATTGAAATTTTAATTATCACACAGCTTGCTATTTTTTCCTGCATGTATATTTCTTTAATACGTCTACATATGCTTTCAGGGAGGGGGAGGGGGTTTGTTATAGAGATTTGTAATGCTGCTGATTTAAAACTGATTTGCTGTTTCCAATGTGTTTATTCAGGCAGGGTGCACATTCAGTTGTGAATTTTATGTTTTATGTTTGCGTGTGAATGCCCTGTAGAAACATATCTGATAAATAAAATAAATTATTTATGATGAAGCATGATGCTAAAGTACTTTTGACAGTTTTGAACCAAAAGAGGGAGCTCCAGCACAGCTTTCGTAATAGAAAGTCTTTTGCACAACATCTTAGGATGGTTGATTTCTCCCATGTTATCACTGATAATAAATATTCAGCTAATCTTCTCCAAAGGATACAGAAGAGGAACTTCATAGTTCTGTAGTTGAATACAGTGAAAGTTCAGTTGTCTGGTTGTTGGCTATTTCTTAGACATGGGTCACTGTACTCCTAGACAACATAAGACCTGTGGGTCAGTTCTGAATTCATCCTGGTTTGCTGTCTGTTATCAGCATTCCAAAAAACTCCATTGCTTGCAGATTTTACCCTAATTATTTGTGGGGGCTTCTGTGACCCACCCAAGTCCCTCAAAAGTAGCAGTGGGAGAATGTAGTCACTGTGTCTCCCTTGTGTGACCTTCTCCATGGATTCAGAGATGTTCAGAAGTGAAAAGGTCAACCGCAAGGGAAGAGTCAAGTCAGAAGGACAACAGAAGCAGTGAAAGCCCTGTGTTCAATTTATTTTCTTAATTTGTACTTTGCCTTTCTCCCTAATGGGGACCCAAAGCCACTTATACTGTTTCCCTTTCCTCCATTTTATCCTCACAACAACCCTGTGAGGTAGGTTAGGCTGCAGAAGTGTGACTGGCCCGAAGTCACCCAGTGAGCTTCCATGGCACGAGTGGGGATTTGAACCTGGGTCTTCCAAATACTAGTCCAACATTCTTAACCCACTACATGACCCTGGCTCTCATAATCCCCTTATGAAGATTAGGTATCCTTCTAAGTGCAGAAATCTGTCTTGTATTTAAGAGCTGTATATGTTTACAGCATGCTCCCCTTTTCTTTAAAAACATTTCACTCATTCCAGAAGAGAAAATATTTCATAGAAGTTTTTTCTGTATTCCCCAACTTTGGAAGGGGGGGAGGCCTCAGGAGAAAAATGGGGGGGGGAGTCCCTCCCTTTCCCCGGGCCTTCTCATCTATAAGTAGGAGACATCGCCTAGTGGTAGAGCCTGTGCTTTGTATGCAGAAGGTCCCAGGTTCAGTCTCTGGCATCTGATTTCAGGTAGCAGGTCAAATCAGTACTGAGCAAAGTAGATTAATGGTCTGAACTGTATAAAACAGCTTCATATGCTTAGAGAGCAAAGAGAGGGTCTGGCAAAAAGGACAGTCAGATTTAAAGTTGCAACAAATGTTTAACAAAGCAATCCTTACCTTCGTGCATTAATAAAAATGGCAGATGATTAAAGTGTTGCATCCCTAATCTGTATTGACCTGGAGTTGCCAACTCCAAACTAGGAAATTCCTGGAGAGTTTGGGGGTGGAGCCTGAGGAGGGTGGGCTTTGGGGAGAAAGGGACCTTTGTGGGATATAATGCCCTATAGGTCACCCTTCAAAGAAAGTAGCCATTTTCTTTGGGGGAACTGATCACTGTAGTCTGGAGACCAGTTGTATTTCTGAGAGATCTCTAAGCTTCACCTGAAGGTTGGCAACTCTGGCCAACAGGCAAAGATCCTTCATGGTGCTATTACAAAACGGCAAGGACTTGCAGAGGAAATCTCATCCTTCCCCTCCCACCCACTATTTCCCCTTTCCCTTCCTTGAAGGCCCCCATAGCTTCTTTCCTTTTCTGCTTCCTTCTCTTCTTCCCATCCACCAGCCAAGCTACTTTTTTTTTTTTGGTAAACAAATTTTATTTTCAATAGGAACTTAACATCCAACAATATTCATTTTCATTTTCCCTTCGTTTACCCCGTTCCCCTTACCACCCCTTCCTCCTGTGGCTTCCCGCAATGCTTCCACCCTTCCACCCACATTATAATACGTCATCAGTTAAATCATTTTTCTTATCACTACTGCCTCAAGATAACATCAATTAACCTAATATTGTTCTAAACATATTAAATTTTGTTTCACATCCCAGTTCTTTTCCATAGCCAAGCTACTTTTATTTGCCTCCCCCTTTCAGTTTTCCTTCCCTGTGACACTCTTTACCTGGAAAAACTATGACCCAATTGGGCGGTGCCAGCTACTGGCCCAGACCAAAGTTGTGCAGGGCCAGAACCATAAGGATTTATGTGGGGCACTTCGTTTTCCCCTGTATCCCCTACGCCCACATTACTTCCTCTTTCCC
>NW_015170315.1:349648-410957 GCF_001447785.1 Gekko japonicus | reverse complement strand
TCCCTACTTCCTTCTCTCCTTCCCATCCACCGACCAACCAACCCTCCTTTTATATGCTTCCGTCTTAGCTGTATTCATTCTTTATTTGCTTCATTTATACCCCACCTTTCTCCACAATGGGGAACCAAAACATCTTACATAATTCTCTCCTTCATTTTATACTCGTAACCCTGTGTAGATTAGGCTAAGCATGTGTAACTGGCCTGAAGTCACCCAGTGAGCTTCCACAGCACAGTAGGGATTCTAATCTGAGTCTCCTAGAAGTCTGAAGCTCTAACCACTACACATACTGCTTTCATAGTATGGCTGCTGTTGAACAGTAGCAAGCAGCCAGTCCTGGGTGGGTCATGGAAGTTGCATGGTGGCTGCTGCTGGGCCTTCCTTCAAAGGCCACATTAGCCCTGGAAAGGGCCCTGCCTCCTCCCCCTCCTTTTATTGACAGAAACCAAGGCTTGAAGGCTGCAGCATTTTCATGGTTGCCTAGCAACAGCCACTGGGAGTATTTGTTTAATGAAGCTACCGGTACTGCTTCTATTATTTGATGAATTTTAACCCTCCAATTTTATTTATTTATATTTCAAATTTTTCTGCAATCCTGGGGAGTTTTCAGGTTTGTAGAAAGGTATTTTTTGTTCGTAGCTCTAATCTCTGGATTTAAGTATCCATAGATTTAGCCATGTTGTGAATTAGCAATATTGACTGACCTGAAAATGCTGGGGATTGAACTTAGAAACTTCTGTATGCAAAGCAGGTGTTCTGCTGCTGAGTTGTGCCCCCCCTCTTGTTACTCAGGGCTCATACAGACACAACGAAGGATAACCCTAGTTCTTGAGTGAAACACGCTGGAGAGTTAAAGGGTTAAACATCGTCCCTTCCCTGCTTGACCCTGATTCAAACTGCAGCATCAGGAACCTGCAATTCACATTTTATTGATGGGCAGATACATTCTTCACTCAGTGCTCCCCCCCACTTTTCAACGGAGTAGTCTGTCTTAATAATTAGATTTCGTTAAATCTCTAAATAGCTTTGTATGTTCTTACTCATGCCTGGTGGGTTTTGATACCTGTGTTGTGTTGGAATAATAGTTTCTTGGCAAGGTGACCTGTGCCACATCCAGGCTGTAGAGTACAAATGTATGCATGTCTTTCCCTCTAAATTGCTTCCAAGTGCTCCATTTTTCACCTTATCACTTCCATGGTAATGTCCCTTTCACATTCAGTTAAATTGATTTAGCTGTAAAAGTTCATCAGCCTTGTGCAGGATTCTTCTGGGGAAAGGTTTTTAATAACCTGTATAACTAAATGGTATTTTAAGTGCAGTGAAGGTAAGGTCATTAATATTGTCAAAGTGACTTGTACTTCCTGACTGGTGTTGTAACTGGTAAGAAGAATCTGCCAAATGTGTCTATGGTGCTGCATTTACAATGTTGTAGAGCAGGGTTTGGATGATTCCTCCCCCCCTCCCCCTGAGACTGGGTGTACAGCTGTGAGTACTTTCCATATTCCCAGGAGGAAGAGACATAGCAAGGAATTTCTTGCAACTTCTGTTTTTACATTGTGTCCTCTGTTCCCAACCAGGGACTTGCCATGACATTTGTTCCCAACCAGGGACTTGCCATGATATCATTTGTGGGTCAGATGCAGCAGCACAGTTTGATTTTCTGATTGGTTCTTGTGGCCCATTCTTACATACCCAGGGGTATGCTGATTGCCACTTTGGGGTCAGGAAGCAATTTTTCTCCAGGCCAGTTTGGCCGGGGAACCTGGAGGTTTTTTTTGTCATCATCCGGGAATGGAATAGGGGTCGCTGGCTGGGGGGGGAGTTATTTGTGAATTTCCTGCATTGTGCAGGGGGTTGGACTAGATGTCCCTGGATGTCCCTTCCAGCTCTATGATTCTATGCTCTAAAATAAGTCTTTAAATCTTCACACATGAGGGGCAAAGAGGAAGAAGAGAGGACATGATGAGCCTGAGGGTCTCCCAGATTGTTCATGTAATGATAAACTATGTTTTGTGAGCAAATTTCTATCATGCCCAAGTCTTGACAGCCTGATATCAAGTATCTTACAGTGCAATCACAGACAGTATTATACCAGTCTAGACCCATTTAAGTCAGTGGGCTTAGAGTTGAGTAACTCTATGTAGGATTTAGCTTTTAGAGAGCAATCGTAAGCAGGTCTACTTGGAATCCTACTCAGGTCCATTTTGTGGGGCTCTGCTCCACACACATCCTGGAAAAGAATTACTCTGTTAGTTGTGCTACTACTTTAGCCAATGTAGCTTTTCACGCAAGAAACACTTCCTTCCGTTCAATAAATCTTTCACTTGTCTGTAATTTTTCATGTAGAGCAATAGCTCTATTTTCTCTGTAAAACTGCAGGTCTGAAACAGAGTGTAATTAAATACAGGAGGCATCCGTTAAAGGTGAAGCTAGGCTATGAGTTTAGACAAAGTATTATTGACCGGATACTTTATATAAGGAAGAGATGAAGGTTGTTCAATAGCAGCCACCTTTAGCATCATGTGGGCCCTTAGTACTGCAAAGGAGGTTGGCCGTTGTGGGGGAATACCTTTGTACTGTGTTACCACTAGGTTCTCCAGGGTTCCCCCCCCCCCTTAACCATTACAGGTGTTAATCAGTTCAACCAAACTAGGGAAATTGTGGTATCGCCAATTACTCCTGTTGTGAATTGTCTCCATACTTCTGTCAATCCCATTTTAATTTCACGTAATTATGTCACATTGTGTAAATCCTGCCAGCTGACTGACTTAGAAAAATGCTGAGCTGTTTCAAAGCACTTTTAGCTTGGTCATAGACACAGATTTCTCATGTCTTTGGGCTGGGAAACCGTTCTGTGTGGCTATGCGAGGCGCAAACCCTCCCCTTTCTTTGGAAATTGAAACCAAACAACATCTCTTCCCCTAAGCAAAATAGCCAGTCCCAGCTCTCCTCTACTTGCTTGGAACAAGAAATGGCTCAGAAGAGCCCAAGAGGCACTGCACATTTTCAGGGAGTGCCAACCAGCAGGCTCTGTCAAAAGACAGCAGTTGGCCAGGAACCTCCCAACGTATTGTGGTTGGCAGCTGTATTGTGAGGGCATCCACTGTCCTTTCTCAAAAATTTAACGTGGCCTCAAGCTTGACAAAAATTGTTTCCTCCTTCATTCTGTCCCTGCATCTCTTCTGTTGCTAGATGGAAATGTAGATGATGTGGAATTAATGGGGCAAGTTCTTGTGCAGGGCATACTTCCCTGGTTGGCTTCTGATGTTACCTTCTGCCAGGAATAGTCCTCTTCTATGAAGCTGACACTAACTTTTAGTGTTCAGGGTTCCACAAACGCCTATTTGATTTCATTAGCACAGCCTCATCTGCAAGCAAGCATTACTCATCAACTGCCTTGCCGTCGTCCCCTGAAGCATTACTTAAAAATAAAGGATTTTAAGAGGCTTTCAATATAGGAGATGTTGCCTAACAAATTGTTGTAAAATACTTACATGTGATGGCACAAGGCTTATGCCCTATGCTTTGTGTATGTCTTCTACACAGTCTAAACCTGTAAGAAAGGAGTCAGATGATATTCATATTAAGTATTGCCCAGCATTCAGACAGATATGATTTTTATGTATGTATGAAATTTTAAAAAGCATGGGTCATGCTTGGCTGATTTGTGTTATAGCTTTATTTTAAAGCTTTAGAAATGGCATAGTGATATGATCCTCCTGACTCATTGAATGCTCATTGAATGCTGAATGTGTTAATTTTTAAAATGTCTTGTTCTTAAGTTCACTTAGACAAGGATAAAATCTCTCTTTTTATATACTTACATGGCCACTATAAGCAGTTACACCTTTCTAACTGCATTGATTTAAATGGATTTATACTTAGGATGGCATTGTTACCAGGATAGAACCCAAAATTTTCCAAACATGGTATGTAGGTCATAGTATACGACACTTTTTGCTGCATCACTAAATACAAAGGAGGAGGTGCTGAATGAACAATGTTGTAACACAGCTTGGACCCAAAATATTAAATCACTCTTGTAAGAGCTGTTGCTGACTTGCTTCCTCTTAACAATAATTAATACCTTTGCAATCTGGTATAAGTGGTGGTTGTTCCCAGAAATTAAGACAGAGTTCTGTCTCCATTCTCCATATTTGTATTTCTAGTGACTGCTAGCTTTGTATTTGTCCAATTCAGATGAAGGTGGTTCTTGAATAAGTGGCTTCACATTCCTACCACCAACATTGGTATTGGTATTTAATGTTGACAGCCTAAATTAGAAAATTACCAGATGTGGTTGTTGAAGCATGTATGCGTTGTGTTTCTGAGTAGTCACATAAACATATTTCCTGAATTTAACCATAGTAAAGGATCATTTCCAAGCACAATACATAATGTATATCTTTTACCTAAACATAAACTGCCCTGGTTATAGAATATTCTCTCGTTTGATATCAGATTCACTTAATTGTCAGTTGAATGAAATTATAAAATAGAAAGTCTTTGGGGTCATGTCATCCCTCTCTTCTCTCCCTCTTCTCTTTGCATATCACATGGAGGTTGAAGGTTTTCTAGTTTAGAAACAACCTTCATTTATTGTGATGTCCAAATCATGTAGATAACCCCCCCACACACAAATTAGGGCTTGGTGTCTGCCAGTTGCAGCTTGCTAGTTTGTCTGATCTGGGCACCACAACAAATTGTCATTTGTTAGAAATGAAGAAGTCTTTAGTCTGTGTTTTGTGCTGAAGGGGAGCTCACAAGCCCAAGATCATCTGAGGCTCATTCTCAGGCCATGGGTTGTTTTCATGGTGCAGGCTTTTCTAGTGTAACTTCCAGTGATCTAAGAAAAGGATGGTATCCAGTGAAGCACACCACACCAAGGAGCTCAGTTGCCTTGTCAGTGGGCTGTTGTGTTCCCTCTTCTCTGTCCAGAGGGGTTTCATACTCATTGACATTCCAGGAACACACATGAAGCTGCCTCATACTGAATCAGACCATTTTGGTTTATCAAGGTCAGTATTGTCTACTCAGACTGGCAGCAGCTCTCCAGGGTCTCAGATAGTGACCTTTCACATCACTTACCACCTGATCTTTTAGCTGGGAAGCTGGGAATTGAACCTGGGATCTTTTGCATGCCAAGCAGATGCACTTAACACTGAGCCACAGCCCCTCCCTATGTAGCCTAAACTGGTAGGCTGAATAGCACCATGATCCTCATTCTCTTTCTCACTCCCCACCCACCGCACTCATGAAAATCATTTGAAGGGGGTGCTTTTGGCAGAGATTTATGCTTACTAAACAAAAATTACTGGGCTCAAGAGTGATCCTACTTGTGAGGTTGAATTTGAACTTGAACTATGATTCCCCCCCCCCAGCAACTAATTGTTAATGTGCTTAAGATTATCCTAGCATTTTGAGAACTAGTCATAGGTTGTTCAAAGTGTACAAAAATCATTCTCTAAGCACATGATAGAAATGAAAGTGATTAGATTTCTGATGTATTGAAAGTTGTTTGGAGAAATGATTATTATTCTATATTGTGACCTCCATCCAGCTTATCTGAAGTTGGTGCTGTTGATCTGATGGTGCGCACAGTGAGGGCTGTTAAGATGCAAGCTGCAGGCACCGGTACAATAAAATTACTTGTCTTATATAATTCAGAAGTTCAAGCATCTATTTTTACACTTGAACTCTCCTTTAACCCAAGAATAATGGCTGGCTTTCCATTGTTATATTTCTATTTATTTTTAGGCACCATACTCATCCTTGTGAACACACACACACACGCACACACCATAGTTGTATATGATCCTTGGTGTTGTATTGTCAAATTATCTGGTCTCTTACCTTCATGAGAATCTAACCTGGATGCTTGCTTCTGTGGAGTACAGAATATACTTCTTTAAGAACTGCTAAAGTTTCATCTATATTGAAGCAATAAATGGCAGAATTAAAAATACAGGAAAATAAATGTGGTAGTAGAACTAAACAGTGCAATTGCTAGAGTGTTGCCTTGTACTTTACAGATAATTGGTCTGACTAGTCCAGAAGTGTCCAATCACTGGTACTGGCTCTTGAAGGTCTCAGGCAAGGATTTCTTCCAGAAACTGGACCAGCCACTACCACCTTCCACGTGCATTCCACTACTGAGTAGAAAATAGTGTGAATTTGTTGTGCTGAAGGGGGCAGCCATTGTGGCAATTTAACTTCTGCATCTATTGATTCAGTATAAAGATATTTGGAATAAGCTCATTTTAAATGATTTGTCAATTTGTAGTTTCTTCCCCTTGAACAAATTGCCTGAGTCATTGCATGGACTGTTCTTAAAGTGGCTTCTTACAATAGCTCTTTGAGCTAGCATAACCATTGTGTATAATAGCCTTCTGATGCATCTGGCCTTTCCAAGTTATAAGCTTTTTGCTTTGAATATAATTTCATATGTTCAGAAGGAGTCATGGTGTGGTTAGTTTGAAGATTGTGATTTCAGGAGAAAAGCTGGTGGTTTTGACAAGTAGTTTGCATACACTGATTAGTTGATTTGATTTTACAGAGCAAACTCATATTGTAAGCAAGGGGAATATTAGAATTTGATGTACTAGTTAACAGATATTGCTTGTTGCTGAGAATTCTCTTGGTAAATAAGCTTGGAACATTTGTGTGTAAAGTTTTTCTGCAATGTAGTCTGCAAACATAAAGTGGTTACTTCTGTGAGCTCTGTATATGCAGAGATGATTAATGAGAAATACATACATTTGGTCCCCTGTAGACCTGCAAACAATCCAAGCAAATTCCAGAGTTCCATTATCTTGGGTTCATGTAAAACTCAATATTTTTGTACATATGGAGGCTTAGGGGAGTCCCAACATCATGTGCTGGCAGGAAGCTTCCTTGGTGCAATGTGTGCAGCTGGGTTGTCAAAATTTTGTGCGAGTTTAAACACTTTCTGCAGCATGAAGCGTCATTCCAGTGAAAGAATACAAACAGCTTCATATAAGCAATTCTCATAATGATTCTCCAAACAACTCTCCAAACAACACAGATAGCAAGACCTGGAGCTTATTACTTTTTGTTTGGATTTATACTTGTTTGGAGGGCAAGCAGCAAAAATACAACACAGATACGCATTTACTGGGAAGATGAATCCTGAAAATGGCACCCTAAAACTACTGTATGTCGTTGGTCTCTTAGGGACCTGTTTGCTCTGTTTAACATCAGAGAAACATTTGATTAACTACTGGCTTTTATGTTTACCATGGGGGTAGCGTCCATTATTTTGCTGCTGCTTCTGATAATTCTACAGATGCAGCCTGATACTATCTAGTGAAGTCAGTTGAGCATTCTGTCCAAGATGTAGACGAAGGGGCTTCATGACCTGAAAGATACCGTGCCCCATTTTGTTTTTGAAAATCTAACCCAATGAAGAGTTCTGGAGAACTTGAAAGCTTGCATACTGTTTTGTGTTAACAAAAGGTATTAAATGACTTTTATTTTTCTGTGGCTACCTAAGTCTTTTGTACACATCTTATGAATTGTTTGCATTCAACACGTTATAATCAGTGTGTTTAATGACTCAACAATGCCAGGTGGCATCACTCATATTTCATTCATACATGTTGTAGATGCATCTTAAATAAAGAAGGCATACATATCAGGTGAGTGACATTGCTTGCTTTTTGCTCTGCTGACAAGCTTTATATGAGTACATTCTGTGTCAAGGCAACTTTTTATTTTCTCTTGTTCCTGCCCTGTTGTGAACGATGCATCAAAACAACTTAATAAAGCAAATGAGATTAAATGCCCATTAAAATATAAAGTCCTGTCTACTAAAGTTCTCTCTTCCAGATTTAAGCAGGCTATTAAAATGGAAACCAAGCAAGAGGACGCTTCCAGGAAATCTTCAGGCTTGATTTTTCAGTTTCCTAGATAAGAGAGCTATAGGAGAGTGCTCACAAGTGAACTTAAATGTGGTTTGTTCTGTTCAGGTCACAGATAATATCATTGACAGGAAGGCTGAAGACAGTTGTGATCTACCTCGAGATAAAACTGTCCTTAACATATTGAATGATAATCTGTAGGCCAGACATCCATGGCTACCATTTCAGATTTCATTGTGATATTGAATGGTGATCAGTGTTGATTCACTTAAAAACTTGTATAAAACTTGAGCATAGACCAGAGATTACATGTTTTCCTGAAGCATCCGCTACTCTCCGAATGGCCATGCAGGTACTATAGCACTGGTATTAAGTCTACTTGATGAACTGTTTGAATCAGGAAGAAGCCCGCCATGCTGTGAATTAGCTGAAACTTCCAGTGATCAAAGACAACTGCAGGTAGAGACCAATGTAATCATCTAGCCTTAGAAAGATATAATGATGATTGCTGTTTCAATATGTCAGAGATTCATAGTCAGTAGGTTGAAGGAAGTACAACTAAACACAATGGGTAACTGAGCTGTCAAACTTGCTCCCATGAGATGTGGTGATGGCCACTGGGTTTGATGGATTTATAATGGGTTTGGGCATGTTTATGGAGGATAGGTCCATTGTTTTTTTTTGATTAGCCATGAGAGCCAGTTGGGGCCTCCAAGTTCAGAGGCTGAATTACGCTGATTGTCATATCCTGGAGAGCAGTCAGCTGGTGATGGCTGTCCTCTAGCCTATAGCATCTCATTGGCTGCTGTTGGAATTGGGATGCTGAACTAGATGTGCCACTGGTCTGATTCGGCATATTCTTACCTTCAGTCGCCCCCTCCCTGAAGTAGAGGCTTCTTACTGAAAATCTTTAAAAGCATTTATATTCTACCAAGTAGATTTTAAATGGATGGTTCCATTGCCAATTGTTAACAGTAATGAAGAAAGCAATTTGGTTAGTGGGATATTCTGCCATTTAGTTGACAAAGTTGATAATTTGCATTTAAATATGATTATAGGAAGAGATGAAACAATGGAGTCCGTCAGACCATCTTTCCTTGACTATTTTGAACAAAAAGAAAAGGAGAATCAGAGAAACAACTATGGAAGACACGTGAATGAAAGGCACCCCTCAGAATGGAGAGTACCTCAGGATGGTGATTATGAATTTGTAAGTACAAACTTTCCTTACTGTTCCCCTTGACTCATGGTGGTATTAATAATAACAATGATAGAGACAGTTTATTTATTTATTTAAGTATTTTTACCCCGCCCTCCCCGCAAGCGGGCTCAGGGCGGCTTACAAGGGGCATAGCCCGAATATAAAATCACATAAAATCCAATAAAATCCAATAACATTACAATCAACAATAACAATAATTATAAAGTGCTTCCTTTTATCAGGCGGTCTTAAGTTGTTAAAAAATGATGGCATCATCGTCCAAGAGATGGTCCGAGCCCGTCCGCTGTACTCATCGTAGCATTCCAGTTACAGTATTAGCTTACAACTCATTGTGGTGGATGTAGAAAAAGGAACACAGAAATGCTAAAGGGCTGGAACAAGTACAGCTAATTTTTCTTATACAGATTTCCATTGACTTCCCCCAATCCGTTATGAATGACACAGTAGTGAGTACTGTGGGGGCTCTTTCTTCCGGCCATGTCCTGCTTGTGGTCAAGATAAATTAGAACATTGAACAGGCAAATAACTGTGGCCAACTAGGAGAAAAAGGACTGGGTTCTAGTAATAAGTGGCGCTCATGATTTTGGTAGCATCTTTACCTGTGCATGGAGCCTTGGAAAACCTCGGTCTCTGATGTAGCTCCACTGTGACCCTTGCATGGCTTGTAAGAGCTTCTTGGATCAATGTTAATTTAAATTTTTCTCTTCTGCTATGAGCAGCAATGCTAATGCTTATTGATCAAAATAAGATGATAGTGATGACCCCTTATTCATGTTTGGTCCTGTTGAGCATAAGACTGTGCCTGAGCAGCTGCTCTTGTGGGGCTCTGTGTGTCACCCTGAATGTTATCTTTCAGAAACAGGGTAGCTGTATTTTTTTCTGAGCAGCACTGCTGCTGTTCTTCCCTTTTTAATATATGCTTGGATAAGTGTGTTGACAGAATTCAGGCAACATAATGTAGCCTGATTAAATGTTGAAAGAATTTTGACTGTATTTTTCATTAGCATTTTAGATGGGGGGGGGACACGATTGAGACACCTTTGGGTAGTGAAGGGCGGGGTATAAATCCAATCTCCTCCTCCTCCTCCTCCTCCTGAAATAAAAATCAATCATGGAAGCTTCTGCTTTGTACCTAATTTTCCATATCCTTATTTACTGTGGCTTTGTCTCTTATGAAAGTGTGTACCCTTTTTCCCTTAAAATCCACAGATATACAGCAATAATAATTTATAATATAGAATGCATTTGGGAAAGGAAGGGACCCTGGTGCATTTTGTGGACATGATGAGCATCTGTTGGCCATTGTGTGAATCTGCTTTCTCATCCCCATTATTGCTGAAGCATATTTAGTGTGTAGATTAACTGTGAGCTTGAAGCATGAAGCAGTCTTATTGGCAAACTTAATGCTTTGTGTCACTTTCATATCGCTTTTTGAAAATATGCTTGTTGATGTTTTTCAAGCTCTTTCTGAACCCCTGGTTAACATTCGAAAAAGTTGTGGTAATATATGCTTAAATCTGAGAGATAATGAAAACATTTGAATGCAGTAGCCATTACTAGAGCTTATTTCATGTAGCCTTTGCATTAGAGAAGTTGTTGGATTCCTGACCCTTATAATCAGATCTCCCAGTATGACCTAAGTTGTAAAATACCTTCATAAACTCAGGCACAAACTGCTCCAGCTTTCATGGGTTTTCTTAATTTTTTTTAAATCAACACTTGGAAAATATGTGCAGTTCCATTATTTTGCAAATATATGTCCGCAACACAATTATCCACAGATCTTGCTTTTCTAAATATTTTGAATGCCTGTATTTGTGGTTTTAAAAACCATAATAGTGCAGTTATACAAATATCACACATGGAAGAAATACAGGGATGCTGAAACATTTAGCTAAATGTCTCTGGATAAAACGCAGGTATAAAATTGTCTGTATATTTTGAAGGCAAGAGTGTGTTCATTCCCATAATTGTAGGGAGACTATTTGGAAACATCTCCCAAGCTTATAAAACATCAATCAAATTAGAACACAGTTGCTGAAGGAGCATGTCCCCCATGCAGTTGCAGTGGAGGATTTTCCATAGCACATAATAGAGCTTTGTCTTTCGTCTCCCCCTTTAGCATGGGGCACCGTATCTGTGTTGGGGGGGGGGCAAATGGGAGGCTTTATGTGCATTTCACCCGTCCTGTTTAGCAACCCCTCCATACCCTTTTGGTCAAAGAAGGGTAGCTCGGAGGTTGTGTGAGGAGAAGTAAAGACTGGACAGAGATACAGAAGTCCTCCCATAGCTACCTGGCATACCAATGTCCTGTCCATAGCCACCCAAGGGAAGAGAGAAGGAAAAGAGATAAGGCCAAGATCTCCTTATATATAGGTGTGATGGACTGGAGGCTGTCCTGCCCACAAGAGGTAAAACAGTCAGACAGCTGTTTTGTGCCTGAGCATTTAGGAGCTGTGTCCCAGAATCCAATTACCTTTCAGGGGTGGATGGGATGTTGGAGCAAAGCACAGCAGCAGTCGGTTTGGGTCTGCCTCAGTGAAGAGCAGACCCATTAAAGGGCAGGTGTGTCTGGTAGCATGGCAGAGTAGTTTAACATGATCTCTGGAAGAGAACAGGGTACCCAGCTGTGAAGTCCTGCCTCGGGTGAGGAGCAGACCTGGTACTGTTTAGTCTGACTTTTGGGAAAGGGCAGGCTAGTTGGGTGGAGTCCTGGGTGTGTCTGTGAAAGAAACCAACCTGGTGGGTAGACAGTGAAAGCCTGTTTGTAACCTTAAGCATTAAAAGGAATTCAAATCACAACCCGAAGCTATAACTAGCTTAAGTTTACACACCTCACCCAGGTTTCTCTGGTGACTGTCTGGAGATCTGCGCTACTGAACTGTTCTTTAAAAAAACAACCTGTACCTAAATCTTTTGTGGTATTTTTAGACATCTCCTGCCTCAGAGATCTCTGTGTTCTTCTTGCTCACCACAAAACTTAACCTCACAACAGCAAACCTAAAGCCTTTATATCCACTGTGCCAACGATACCTTAGAACTGAGGGGAAGAACTAAGAAGGTTTTTATTTTGAAAAGCCCAGTTCCTCAAAATCTTAAGAGGTTGTATGGATCCCCTCTGTGTATAGGTAAAATCACTGATCCCCAATGTGGTGTGGAGGGACTCTGTGGTGCCCCCCCCCCCCCAAAAAATGTGTTTTCTTCCTCAAAGCAAGGACTGGATGTTGACTTTGTTCCATCTTTGAAGCAAGAGATGCTTCAGAAAAGCCAAGGAGGCATCACCCCTGCATATGCGAGGAGCACCCATTCAGAAGCAGAATCATGAGAAGATAGTTGGCTTGGAACCTCCAAGTACTTTCTGGTTGTGTTTTTCGTTAGCATTTTAGAGGGGAAATATATCTTGGGGCTGTACCTGGATGAAAATGTTGACGTCATATGTAGCATTGATGGAAAAGGGAAACTGCATATTTGGGATTTTTTAAGCAAGGGGTTGAAAAAAATGCCAATACTGTAATGCCCTTGTATAGATTTATAATGTGGAATTTATAATTTGGAATGCTGGGCACTGTTCTCATTGTCATATTTCAAAGATGCCGGAGAGCTGGAAGAAGTGAGGCAGAGGGAAAGATGATAAATGGATTGGTGCAACTTTCCTATGAAGAAAGGCTGAAGTGTCTGGGGCTTATCAGTTCAGAAGAAAAGATGGCTGGGGTTCATGATGGAAGCTGACAAATTATGCATATGTTAAGAAAAAGTGGATAGGAAGGTTTTCTCCCTGTCCCATACTACTGGAACTTAGAGCATCCAGTGAAGCTGATGGACTGTAAATTCAGGATGAACCAAAAGGAAGTACTTTGTTCAACAACTAACTCAAATTGTAGAATTTACTACCAGTGGCTGGCTGTGGTGATAGCTACTAGCACAGATGGCTTTAAAAGGGGATTTAACACACTAGCCATAGCGACTAAAGGGACCCTTCATGTTCACATGTAGTAAACCTCTAAATGCTAGAAGCTGAGATCAGGCGCAGGCCTGGGCCTCTGTGACCTGCTTGTTGGCCCTCCAGGACAACTGGTTCGTCATTATGTGCAGGGGCTGGCATCAGCATGCCCTGAGGAGGGGCAGTTGCCAGGGTCCAGGACTTCTGCTGGGGCCTGCTGCCACTGACCCACACACCTTCTCTGCCACCTGTCTGTATCCATGTTTCCAAGTGCCTGGAGTCATTGAGGAAGGGCATGCAGGTGGTTCATATTGGTGGCACTCCAGGTGTCAATGCATATAATGGCCAGTGCTGTCAGGACAAGAAGAAGAAGAGATTGGATTTATACCCCACCCTTCACTAGCCAAAGGTGTCTCAGAGCGACTTACAGACTCCCTTCCCTTCCCCTCCCCACAACAGACACCCTGTGAGGTAGGTGGGGCTGAGAGAGCTCTGACAGAAACTGCTCTTTTTCAAGAACAGCTCTTGTCAGAACTATGGCTTGCCCAAGGTCATCCAGCCAGGTGCAAGTGGAGGAGTGGGGAATCAATCCTGGTTCTCCCAGATTAGGGTCCGCGCACTTAAGCACTACACCGAATGGGCATGTAGGTGGTGCAGCAATCTCAGCATGGACAGTGGGAGGGCTTGCAAGCAAGAGAAGGATGACTGGGCAGATGGACTTGTTTTTGTTTGCTGTTTGATTCCTGCATCATTAGGTGGATATCTTTGGAAGACAGAAGTGAAGACCTTAACTTGAAAAGTTGCTGCAGGAACCAGATCACTTATGATATTAACATGTTTATGTATTATCTGGTGTCGGTTAGTGGTTTTGATTCAGGACCCTGATAATGGATCATGGAGCCCTGTCTGCCAGATAGTAATAATTATTATTGCATGGCAGTGTATGTAGTATAGCCAGGAGATCCTAGGATTGTCTGGCAGCTAGAAGCTCTAGCTCTTTTGTGGAAAGCTAGGTTTATGGGTGGGCTGAGAGAGCTCTGAGAGAACTGTGACAGACCCAGGGTCACCAGCTGGCTTCAAGTGGAGAAGTGGGGAATTGAACCCGGTTCTCCAGATTAGAGTCCACCGCTCTTAAGCAGTACACCAAACTGGTTCCCCATCTGCTGGGTTGTGAACAGCTATAAAACTGATGTGTTTTCGTCTGCCTTTTGGAAAGACCTGCTGGGAATGGGAGCCAAGTTGCTATGCCTCATGCCTCTTTGCTTGCATGCTGAGAAGAGCAGCAGAACAGCAAAATGAAGTCCCTCAGTGGGAGAGAAGATTCCTCCTTGGCTTGTTCCTCACCTCAGTACACCTACCTGTTATCTGCCTTATGATTCCTTCCTTGGGTTCTTTTGGCCTTCCCCATGGTCCTGGCTTTGACAGCAATGAGGTCATAATCCTGGCTCCCTTTTCCCATCACATGATTCTGATGTCATGTGACTTCCTTATATGTGCTTGAAACTTAGACTTCTGGTGTAGGTGGTCTTCAGATACAGCAGAACACTTATATGAAATTCTCCAGACTGTCTTGTACAGGAGTAAGTAATCTAGTCAACAGCAGAAGCTTGAACACCATGGCACTCGCACATGTAATTGGTCACATAGTGTTGCAGAGTTAAATAAATTATGCTGCCCTTTTTATTCTAAAGTACTTCTCATACATTGTTGGCCTTTCTGTATATTGAAACTTAGTTCTTACCACATGAAGAATTGTGTTTACTAGACGTCTAATCTTTTAAAACCATCCTTAAGTTAATGAAGTCCCTTTTCCAGTTTAATTTATGTGTCTCAGTTGAGAGACATTCTGGAAAAAAACAAAAACACCCGGAGGTTAAAATGTTGCTTGGCATAGATTTGTCCAAGACTGTCATGGAAGTAAGCACTAACTTTGATTGCTCAAATTCTATACTGAAGTTCGTAGCCTGCTTGTGTAAACATAAATATAAATGATGCCTCATAATGTCTGTTTTGAGTTTAAGGCAGTTTATGCATAATTGGATGTTCATTTTTTCCTCACCTTGACTGTATTTGCATCTTTAATGTGGGTCAGTATTGCAAACCGGAGAAGTATTAAAATAAGCACATTTGCATTAGCAGGTGGGGGTGATGACGGGTGATACTTATCTGTCTTGCAGAGTGGTTGTTCCAATGAAGAATGGATGGGAAGAAATGGAAACTAAAAGGAGTTCACACACGACTAGAACCAGCCAGAACGTGTGGGTCTCTTGACTGCAGATCAAGAGATCAAAGTAGAGGCAAGGGTTTGGGGATAGCAAGTGGGACTCAAGAGGAGTAAAAAGCAGACAGGGGTTGTTGCGGGGGTTGCTAGCTAGGAAGGGCCAGGTGAATGGTCCTTACCTTTTATAGTGGATCCATTAGGTGGGAGGTAACTGTTCCAACCTGTGGACTCACCTACCTGTTAGTCCGTCCCAAAACCAATCCTGTTGGTTGCCTATAGGAGTGGGAGGTTACCTATCAGGAGTGGCCAATATTGAAATCTAATACCTTACTCAAGGAAGGCATCTGGGCAGGCATGAAAACCTTGGCATCAGGATGCTTCATTGAAGTGTTGATGAAAGCTGGCCATTCCATTGTAAACGAAATGTCCATTTGGCAGGAAATACCAAAGCATGAACAAAGCAGTGATGTGTCTTACGTGATCACAACTAGATCTGCAATGGGGGCTGTCTCTGCTCAAGTTGTTGTTTCTTACTGCTCACAATAATGGAGGTGTGTGCTTCTTCACCAGGCTGGTAACTGTGTAGCTTGAACCTTATTCACGTGTAAGGCTTGTGCAAGTACCTTCTATGTGTTCCATCACAACAGGTGACTTGGAGTGTACAGTTCTCAGAGCCTCTGTGTGTGTGTGTGTGTGCACAGTCCATTGTGTGTAGCAATAAATATAAGTCCATAAATCAAAATCTCAAGTTCATTCTCTAACGCTGTAAAAGCAGTCTGCATGTATACAGATAGCACTTGGGGAGGGAAAAACAGAAGGCATTTTGGGTTGTCAGAGCAACCCAAAATGGTGTGTGACAATGGCCATTTCGCCACAGGTTATCTGCCCTGGTTCAGGGCTGCTGTGTTTTGTTTTGTTTGGGGGGGGGGTTGGGGGGGATCTGAGAGGAGAGAATCAGATGGCCCAGTGGTTTTTCCCCCTTCTCCCCAGAGTATCATTGTACATTCATGCACTTTCCAAGGTTTCCTTGGCTTTTATCTTATTTTAAACCTGTTTTTCTGTGAAGTGTGGCAAGAGATCACAGTAATGCCTAGATGGTTATTGTGTAGGTGGGAATGTTAAATTTCCCTGTCTATTCTCCTTGTATTCTCCTTGACACGTCCCCCCAGGGCAGCCAGTCGTCCGTCCCGTCCCGTTCCCCCCCCCACACACACACACTGCTGGGAGGATTTTTAAAAAATCAGTACTGCAATATTGTTATATCAAGATACTATAACAAGATGTGTAACAGGTTCTTTGAATTCCCAGCTTCAATTTTTTTAAAAAAAAAACCTCTCTAGTGGCTAGCCCGTTTCCTTGAGGAGGTATAAGGGGAAAGTCTATCTTCACAATGTAGGAGGCTAGAGACTTAATGTATTTTAGAAATGAAAGCTGGGAATTCATAGAACTTTACATTTATTGTTGTAATATATTGATACAATGATGTTCTGAAGCTCCAGAGGCCCAGGGGACAGGGGTGGCAGCTGCTGGGGAACTGGTGCAGGGAAACTGTGGGAAAACTTGCCATATGGAAGTCCCGTTGCCACTGCATGTTATCAGGTGCTGCACCAACCCTGGGGAAACCATAAAAGCCTGTCTCCCTCTGGAAACCATCAATGGAAGGAAGTGAATAAGGGGACAGGAGTAAGGAAGAAGGGGAGGAATGTAAATCATAGGGGTGGGGAGATCTGGCAAGAGGGAATCAGGCGGTCCAGTTGAGAGGAAAGATCAGGTTGGTAGTTGGCTGTGGGGATGGGGAGGAGAAAACAGGGAAGTAAGATGATGGGAGAGGGAGTGCCAGGGAATGAGAAAGCAGCCAAGTAGAGAGACAAGGGGAGTATGGGTCAATGTGGAACGAAGTAGTCAACGTGGAAGAAAGTAGGCTGTTCTTCTGGGCGTGGAACAGCAGTCACTGGGGGGGGGAGAGAATTTGTGAATTTCCTGCATTGTGCAGGGGATTGGACTAGATGACCCTGGAGGTCCCTTCCGACTCTATGACCCTATGATTTCCCTCTCCCAAGAGTCCTTGCAGATCTGCCACTTGAAGAGTGACTGCTGGGGCTGATCAAGAAACCACTTGTAGCTCCTGAGGATGACTGAAAAGGTGGAAGTATCTGCACTCCATTGGTCATCCTTGGGCAAGCTAAAAACAATCCAGAATACTTTCTTACGAGTCCCCACCAATGTTCCCTCTAAGCTGTGGAATCTTGTGAGCAAAAATTCTACTTTGTGAGCTAGTGGCATCAAAGTTGTGAGCAGGTGATTTGGCTGTTGCATAAATTAGTTTGCTCTGGAGCCATCCTTCCCGGGCTAAGACAAAAATGTGTGAGCCGGAGGCTAAAAAACTGTGAGCTAGCTCACACTAACTCAGCTTAGAGGGAACACTGGTCCCCACTTGCTTCTGTTTAGTTTGCAGTCATCATGCAAGCATGCAAGATGACTAATTTTAAGTGCTACTTTCCTACATATCTTTAGAAAAGTAACTGAATTCTTGTTCTATATAAATGGGGTTCTAAGGATGCTTTTGCATTATCTGGCAGCTGTTTACCTTATGCTGTAGAATACAATAAGAGCCTTGAGGCATACTTGTCCTTGCACTTACTGACCTTCTTTCCCTTCAATAAATAAATAACACTGAGAGCATTTCTTTTTTTAAAAAAAAAAAAAGTGGAAGGCCCCCCCCCCTCCAACCATTGTTCCTGCCACACTGGAAATCAAGCCCTCAATAAATTTACAGGTTTGTAGCTGAGAAAAGCTAATAGGGCTTGGCACAGTGCATATCGAGGTGGTCAGATCATCTACCTCTGCAGAAATGCTCCAGTTGATCCAAGACACTGTCTGTGTAAATGTAAATAAATTCTGCTTAGTCCTGGACAGCTATTAGTTCTATTGCCCCTTAGTGCAAGCACAGTAATATTTGAAGGATTCATTTAATGCTTTGTTTGAATTTTCCTTCAGTTGCAATGTGACGCTTCTCTTGTTTTCCTACTTTGAGCTGTTATTTGCAGAGATCCCTGTCACATAAAAATAAAGCGGCTCTTTGTTTCTGGTGATAAAATTCCTTGGTCTGCCATGGCACCATCTTAAATATCTCCTACCTCTGGAAGGACCTTCACAAATCAAAGTAAATGGTTTCCCCTAATGTGAGTAGAGAAGAATGGTGGTTTTCACTAACTTTTGTATGCAGTGTGGCAAGGTAACAGCCCAGGTTTGCCCACCTTTCACCCAGCTAGTGATCTTCTGGACTGAATTTGCCAGCCCTCTGTGTAGATATTCACTATGTAACATTTAGTGCATCTACAGAGTATGCTTCCCCTCACACACAACACTAAGAAACTAAAGTCAGTGTTCATTCATTTGAGTTTGGGAGCAGAGATGGGAACACTTTTATGGACATTTAAGCACTGGAATCAGAACCTATCATTTTCAAAACAAATGTTGCTTGTCCCTAATTCAAACTTGAGTAGTCTTCAAATCCTGAACTGAATTTTCAAGGAGGTCTAGGAAGAGGAGTGGGAAAAGCAAAAGAGACAAGCAAAACTGATGTTTCTATTTTGAAGTATTTTCGTCTGTTCCTGGAACTTCCTACATATAAAATTGTAGTGTTTTCCTTGTCAGCTAAGTTTATAACGTTTTATTTCCACTATAAGCAGTAAGTACTCACTTAACCATCAGTTCCCGGTATGCAGAGGGAACCTGGCAAAGCTTAATAGCAAGGACTTTCAATACTTTCATGTTCTTTTTCCCGTATTCTGGTGCTGATACATGGGTGGCTCTTTCATTGCCTGCTCAGGAGAATGTTAATGGGGTCTCACCAGTAGTACAGAGGAAGCATCTATTACCCTCTTTGGAAATGATTTATAGTGAGGAACTGCAAGAGGCCAAGTGATTTATTGCATATTGATCAATGAAAACACGCTCTGCTTAACAATGACTGCTGTGTCTGTGTTACAAACCTTTGTGCTGGTCCTGTTTGTCTTATGAACAGGCTAGTATCTCGATATGTGCCTCTCCTTCCTATAGCTTATTTTTCTCTCTTCTGAACACTGTTGTTGGATTGCATTTTAGTGACCTAAAGTTGATAACTTATTCCTTCAGTGCCTTCTTTCTGGCTTTGTTGGAGGTTGGTTCCATCAGAATGGTGGTTTCCATCCACCAACCTTCTGTCAAGCAGCATGTGTTTTTTTAAAATAATTTCTGTTCCCAGAAGCTGTGGCATGGGCAGGGGAAGTAAACGGACACAAGTCCCATGATTTGACAGGACAAAAGACAGTCACTGGAACACCATGAGGTCCATTTGGGCACAGCATTACTGACCATGGAGAAGAAATAGCGGGATCCCCGTGGAATGGGGGCCTTGGGACAGTTGAAGAAACGGGGCAAAGGCCCTTTGATGCTCCTTGCAAACTGATGGATGAGAACTTGGCGTCTTAGTCAATAGCTCCTCTGTAGATCTGTCCTATGGAGCTGCGGTGGCTCAAGTGGTTAAGACGCTGAACTGCAGGCTGTGGAAGGTCGGTAGTTCAGCAGTTCGAGACCCGGGTGCCGTAGGATGGAGTGAGCTCCCATCTCTAGCTCCAGCTCCTGCCAACCTAGCAGTTCGAAAGCAAGAAATTGCAAGTAGATAAATAGGTACCACTTCAGTGGGAAGGTAACAGCGTTCCGTGCGCCTTGGTGTTTAGTCATGCTGGCCACATGACCACGGAAACGTCTTCGGACAGCGCTGGCTCTTTAGCTTTGAAACGGAGATGAGCACCGCAACCCTAGAGTTGGATTCGACTGGCTTTCAAGCAAGGGAACCTTTACCTCTTAGATCTGTCCTTAGAATTCATCATGAATGATCTCTTTTGGCTTGTGGCTGGCTGCTAGAATGACAAACTCCATTCACAGCGGCTGGGCTCTGTGGTGGTCATGACCAACGTTTCCTTGTCACATGAGAGTTTCATCATGGTGGAATGGTTGGGGCCTTGCCAACAGCCTGTCTCGTGATTGTATTTCATGACGCTGAATTTGTCATCTTTTGGCCCAGCCCAAGTTCCCCATGCCTCCAAACTGGTCTCTGAGCCACTGTGCTTGGGTTTCTGGGATACTCTGCTGAAGGGATAGAGACTATAAATGTACTAGTTAGTGGTAAGCTCGTAGCACTGGTTGTACAGATAAGAAAACTCCCCATGAGGTCCAAATCAAAGGCAATCTCTTTCTCCAGGCTCCTCTGTATCTTTCAGAGCTTTCTCTGCCTCTTCAAACTAAGCAGTATGTATTTTGTTTCCTAGATATCTATCCCAATTGCCCATTGGGATGTTCAAAACAAGCCAGCAAATTCGTCATTGTACAATGATCAGCGCAAATATGAGAATCCTCAAATAGAAAACAGAGACTGACATTTGACCACTCCCTTGGCTGTTGCCTTTCAGTGATGAGAAATAAGCACACCTTGCCTCTGCTGCTCTGGTGGCAATGGGCCTCTTGTAGTTCACCATGCCCCAACAGCTCAATTTAAAGTCGGTGTGTATAGTGAATTTCATCTGAATGCAGGGAAGTGATTTGTGACCCTTCTTTATTTATTAGCAATTTCTCCTTGGGTCAAGCTGAATGTGATGCAATAAAATGTATAAAATCCATTAATCAGCCGACATAGAAAAATATTAAGATAATAAAAAGGGCTTGCAATCTGTTTTTTCTGGTATTGGGAGGGGATGAGATGTCATAAAGAATTAAAACCATGTAGCAGTTGCTGCAAAACTAAAACTATGGCTCAGGTCCTGTGATCTGTCAGTGGAAGGGATGGGCAGTCACAGATGTTTCCAGCCTTCCTTCACCCCTAGCAATTCTGTCTGGACCTGAGAAAGCTGGAGTTGTGATACCCATGTGGGCTAATAACCATGTGGACTGAGAAGCTGCAGTGGGAAAGGGGGTATTATCACCCCCTTTTCCCTTCCTCACTGTTGCCTCCTGACCCGTGCAGTAATTGATCCATGTGGATCCTGCACTGCTGGAGCATGATGGGGTTGCCAGGGGAGGGTACTTTGTAGTGGTGGAATAGGAGATCCAACCTTTAATCTCCTCCCATTCACAGTTATCATTCAGTAATCCCCTTGTCCAGTCCATCCTGAATTCTTCTGCCTCTGTTTCCCAGTCTGATCATAGATTTTCATACAACAGTAAATACAGGCCCATTGAAATTGTTGGGTAACAACGTAAGTGGCATTGGTATTCACTTGCCTATGTTTGGCCAAACCAAATCAATTCCAGTGTTAATGTTTGCACACAAATGGTGATTGTTACCAAACTTTCCATGTGGCTGGACCCCTGTACGATCACATGAGCATTACATTTTGTTTCTCACAGAGCCTCAGCGATGCCTGATGCTAGCATGAGTGTTTAAGTGGTCTTGTGCAAAGCATTAAATATGAAGACCAGTCTTTCAGACAGTGGATAATATAGTGGTGGATATAGCGATGATCCATCCATCTGGAACTGGGACAAGCCCTGCATACATGCTGCTGTTTAGCATGTAACATGGTAATGTGTGAGACTTCTCCATGCAATTTACTCACTGTATGTACACACTCCGGGAAGCCATGATAGGCTGCAGATTTCCAGTGTGTTCAATGCATTGGGATTCCATCCAAGCCTCCGTAGGCATGGATTATTGTACCAGATTGTCTAGTCACAAATATTGGTGCACTATGCTACTTCAGACTGCAGATGTGGAACAGAATCTTTAAGTGTTCTCTCAGTAATTACCTGCATATTCAAGAGCAAGCATATTGGGTTAAAAGTTATTGCCAGGCAACATGCCAGTGAGTCTCAGGTGAACAAGAAAGGATATGATTGGCTGCTTTGTGACACAGAGCACTAGACTTAGATGGACATTTGGTTTAACCCAGCGTGGCAGTTCTTTTGTTGTTAGGTTCTGCTGGGAAAGTAGTAGATTACATTGGTTTTAATTCTGAAGTATGTAAGCATAACTGTGGGCAAGTCTCTCTGCTGGAGAGTTTATGGTAAGAATAGATAACTCCTTGTGCTTTCTGTTGTTCTTGAGCCTTTGTGCAGTGGGATTGCATCAAGAATTCTGCTACTGTCAATCTTCAGATGTTTTATTTCCTAGGAAAAAAGTATCCATTAAAGTGATGCATTCCTCTGGTGCACTGAATGTTTTATGACCAAAATCGTGCATTTTTACTGAATCTGAAGGGATTTCTCTGTCCAAAAGTTTCTCCATCTTTTCCATTGGCAAATTGTAGGAAGAGAAAGTGTAGCTTAAATAGTAATATTTTTTGTCAACTCTCACCCATTCCAACATCATTCTTTTAGTGTATTTCCTTGTATTCATGAGTATCTGAGGAGCTTCACATTTGAAACTAGAGTTGAATGGATTGTTGTCTCAACAGTAGTTAATGTTAGATAATCCTGTTTTAGATAGGGCAGTGATGTTTTACAGTGACGACACTATCCTGGATCCTCATCTTTGGGGAGCAGGCGGCTTGTTACAGAGTGACCTCTACACTAGCATTAGACCTAAGGCTGTCATTTTTAAAATTAGGAACCAAAACGAAACATGAAAATATGCTGTGAAGAAATCTGGAATACAGAATTAGATTCCTTTCCATTGTGCTGTTTGTTGGTTTCATTATTTCAGGTCACTGGCAGCTTTTTACTTCCTCTGACCAGTGATAATCAGTCAGTGGCTTCACAGACACCTGTGGCTCTTCTTAAGCACTGTTTCCCAATGTGGCATCTGTCCTATATTTGAGGAGAGTTGATGAGGCCCTTGCCTGGTGGGGCTTGCAGTTGGCCAGTGGTTCCTACTGTGATATAGCCACCACTAGAGGAATGGATGGGCTTCAGGCCTCATGAGGTGTAGACCTCGTGCCAGGTGTGCAAGTAAGTGTGGCTTTTGGGGATTGGTGCTAGTTGCAAATGTGCCCTCCAAAGCCATGGAGTGAGTACCACTGCCCTAGGCTTTGTTATCCTACATATATGTGCATATTTAAGCATAATTGTGCTTAAAGAAAAAGATGAAAATATTGTGCAATTCATAGCCAAGAACAGCAGATTTCTGCAACCTGTATATACAGATTGTGTGTAATACACATCTTGAGCAGCACCCTGGCCAATAGAACCTCTGTACAGCCACCCTGGAATCTGAGATTTTGCTGTGTTCCGTACCCTTTCAAAACTGCCTTTACAACTATGAGAGCTAGAAAATTGATATCATTAAATGAAAGCTTTTTTTCTTTGCCAAACTTGAGCTTATTGTAGTTCATGTTTTACTAGGTCAAGCTTCTTTTTTCAAGGACATTTTAACCTAGTATGGGAGTGGCACAACAAGTTCTCTATCGCATCCCTTCCCCGTGCAGAGGTGGTTTTTGGATATTATGGCAGACTTCCCCTGCAGATTCATATCTGCTTAAAAAACTGATATGCATCAGATTTCTCATATGTGCACACTGCGGATCTTATGAGACCTGAATTCCATTGTAACTCACAGTGGGAACATGTCACTTTGGATTTAGAACATTTTTTCTGCCAGTATTTGAAATTGGAAAAAAGACAGATACCTTGGGGCTTGAATTGTTTTTAATATCTACCACAGAAGATGAGTTTCCCCCTCTTTCACCCCACCTCACTAAGCACAGAAGTCCCACTTCTTGAGTTGAACCCATCATTCATAAGTTTACCTTTTTACAAACTGACACTGATTTGATTTGTAAAGTTTTCTCTCCTTAGTGTTTGCATTAAAGCCGTATTTTGTGACAGTAGCAGTTCCTTTGATATTTAAGGCTTTTTTTTAAAAAAAGGTAAACTATTCTGATTTTAAAACGACTGATTCTGAAAGAGGGTGGTACTTAAAACTTATTCTACTCTCTCTGTATGTGTATTGACTGATTGGGTCAATATGGGTTCAAGTTGGGAAAAAGAGATTGAGTTTCTAGACACTCTCAATGACTGCTCTATGGAGCAGATGCACGGAACCTACCAAGGGAGAGGCGATTCTGGATTTGGTCCAAAGTAATGCCCAAGACCTCATGAGAGATGTAAAAGTGATTGCGGGACCTCATGCAGTTCCGCAGGGCCTGCAAGACGGAGCTCTTCCACCAGGCCTTTGGGTAGGAGCCGCCGCCGTCGCTATACCACCACCGCGACGATATTATCCATCTATCGCATCTTGAGGAGGAGACGTTGCCCGACTGTGCTGTGAAATACTGCTCCTGGCACTCTCACTTTTAAGAATGCTAGCTGTTAAACGTGGGTTACTGTGTTTTATGTAGGCTTTTGGAGCACCAGATTTTACTATATGTGTAATAGTGTTTTATTGCACTTAATTTTTAAACTTGTTGTTAGCCGCCTTGAGCCATTGGGTAGGGTGGCATAGAAATCTCAAAAATAAATAAATAAATACATACATACATACATACATTGCACCACTTGGGAACAGTGACCATAATGTTATTGAGTTCAACATTTGTATAAATAGGGAGTTGCCCAAAAAGACTTTAAATGAGATGACATGTGAGGAGGAAACTGAAAGGAAAAGTAGAAAGGGTCAACAAATGAAGTAATGGAAGCTGTGAAAGGTAAGAAGGATTCCTTTAAGTGGTGGAAAGCTAGTCTCAGTGAGGTTGATAAAAGGGAACACAGGCTGTGGCAAATAAAATGCAAGTCTGTGATCAGGCGGGCAAAAAGGAAATATAAGGAGCATATAGCAAAAAACATAAAGACCAACAATAAAACTTTCTTCAAATAAATTAGAAGCAGGAAACCAGCCAGGGAGGCTAAAAGGAGTAGTGAAGGATGATAGGGAAATGGCTGAGAAGCTGAATGCATTTTTTGCCTCTGTCTTCACTGTGGAAGTGCTTGCCCACTCCAGAACCACTGATTTTGGGAGGGGTGTTGAAAGACCTGAGTCAGATTGAGGTGATGAGAGAGGAGCTCCTATGACTGATAAACAACGTAAAAACTGGTAGATCACCAGTCTGGATTGGCATACATCCAAGAGTTATGAAAGAACTCAAATGTGAACTTGTGGATCTCCTGACAAAAATATGTAATCTTTCATTAAAATCTGCCTCCATTCCTGAGGACTGGAAGGTAGGTAGCATCACTCCCATCTTTAAAAAGGGTTCTAGAGGACATCCAGGAAATTACGGGCCAATCAGTCTGACGTCAATACCGGGTACTTTGGTGGAAACTGTTATTAAGGGAAGAATTAGTAGGCACATTGATGAACAAAACCTATTGAGGCAGACTCAGCATGGGTTCTGTAAGGGAAGATCTCGTCTCACTAACCTGTTAGTGTTCTTTGAGGGAGTGAACAAACATGTGGACAAGGGGGACCCAATAGATGTTGTTTACATTGACTTCCAGAAAGCTTTTGATAAAGTTCCTCATCAAAGGCTCCTAAGTAAGCTTAATAGTCATGGGATAAAAGGACAAGTCCTTTTGTGGATCAAAAAGTGGCTAATTAATAGGAAAAAGAGAGTGAGTATAAATGGGAAATTTTCTCAGTGGAGGGAGGTAAGCAGGTAACCATGTGGATCAGTACTGGGTCCAATGCTTTTTAACTTGTTTATTAATGATTTGGAGTTGGGAGTAAGTAGTGAAGTGACTAAATTTGCGGATGACATGAAGTTGTTCAGGGTGCTGAAAACCAGGGAGGTTTGTGAGGCATTCCAAAGGGATCTGTCGAGGGTGGGTGAGTGGGCGTCAACATGGCAAATGGGGTTCAATGTGGCCAAGTGCCAAAAATCCTAACTATAAATACACATTGATGGGATCCAAACTGGCGGAGACTGACCAAGAGAGAGATCTTGGCGTCGTAGTAGATAACTCACTGAAAATGTCGAGATAGTGTGCGACTGCAATAAAAAAGGCCAATGCTATGCTGGGGATTATTAGGAAGGGAATTGAAAACAAATCAGCCAGTATCATAATGCCCCTGTATAAATTGATGGTGTGACCTCATTTGAGGATAAAGCCCTTGGGGCTTTTTAGCTTGGAGAAATGACGACTGAGGGGTGACATGATCGAGGTTTACAAGATTATGCATGGGATACAGCAGGTAGAGAAAGAAGTACTTTTCACAATACAAGAACTCGTGGGCGCTCAATGAAATTGCTGAGCAGTCGGGTTAGAACGGATAAAAGGAAGTACTTCTTCACCCAAAAAGTGATTAACACATGGAATTCACTGCCACAGGCAGTGGTGGTGACTACAAGCATGGATGGCTTCAAGAGGGAACTGGATAAACATATGGAGCAGAGGTCCATCAGTGGCTATTAGCCACAAGGTATAGATAGGAACTCTCAGTCTGGGGCAAGTGATGCTTTGTATTCTTGGTGCTTGGGGGAGGAGGGACAACAGTAGGAGGGCTTCTAGTGTCCTGGCCCCACTGCTGGACCTCCTGATGGCACCTGGTATTTTTGGCCACTGTGTGACAGAGTGTTGGATGGGCCATTGGCCTGATCCAACATTGGCTTCTCTTATGTTCTTATGTGTTTAGATAAATTAGTTGAATTCAGCTAACATTAAGCATGCACGGTACATGCTTTGCCCAGTGGGTTATTAATTCTGTGTGCCCCTGACCTTTTGAGGCTAATGAGAGAGCGAATGATGAGGAATTGGAAAGAAAGGGCAAAGATGCACCTTGTTACTTGTGAGAATTTTTTTTAAACAGTGCAAGATAAAGCTTGGGAAGTCTGGTTCCAAGAACTTACAGTGGCTTCTGTGGACTCTGACATGACACTGGCAAGCACTGGCTCCAGTTAAGCAGTGTCATTGAGTAGCAGTGTCATGTAGATACTGTGCAACTTTCAGAGCTGAGACTTTGTTCTAAGTAATAACAGCAGCATTTTACTTGACCTTTCTCTGTGTGGCTGAGTAGAGATTTGAACCTGGGTTTTCCAAGTCTGTCCACTGTACCACATTAATCTTATGAAGCACAACGAGTGCTGAAGAGGGTCATATACTATGCAGCCTATTTTTGTAAAAAACTTAATGACTTAATTACTTGCAAGAATATTTACTTTTAAAAATACATGTCTAATGCTTGAAGTGCTCTTAGTCACCTGTTTTGCACAGATGCATTAGTACCACTGTCTGAAATCAAACTGTCTAGGAGGTCTGTTTCCTGGAGATAGGGCACCACAGTCTGAAAGACACTAGTAGGATTGAGACGGAGATGAGCACCGCAACCCTAGAGTCGGATTCGACTGGCTTTCGAGCAAGGGAACCTTTACCTTTACCTTTCCAAGTCTGTCCGCTGTACCACATTAATCTTATGAAGCACAAAGAGTGCTGAAGAGGGTCATATAGTATGCAGCCTATTTTTGTAAAAAACTTAATGACTTAATTACTTGCAAGAATATTTACTTTTAAAAATACATGTCTAATGCTTGAAGTGCTCTTAGTCACCTGTTTTGCACAGATGCATTAGTACCACTGTCTGAAATCAAACTGTCTAGGAGGTCTGTTTCCTGGAGATAGGGCACCACAGTCTGAAAGACACTAGTAGGAAATAGGGGGGATATTACAGTGTTAGGCTGTCGAGGAAATGGTCTGGCAAGAACTAATTTGCTCAATGGGGTATGGGTGGGCGAGTAGCCATTCCGGATCTCCTGCCTGATAAGGCTTCCTTTCCCCACATTCCCGGTTACTTCACTTTTATTCTGGTACTGCTGCCACGAGATAGTCACCTAGTATAGGTGTCACCTAGTATAGTCACCTAGTCACCAAGTATAGAAATCATCTGTTACCTTGTTTTGGGGTTCTTCAGTGGTGGTCTCAGAATCAAACTGTCTAGGAGGTCTGTTTCCTGGAGATAGGGCACCACAGTCTGAAAGACACTAGTAGGAAATAGGGGGGATATTACAGTGTTAGGCTGTCGAGGAAATGGTCTGGCAAGAACTCATTTGCTCAGTGGGGTATGGGTGGGCGAGTAGCCATTCCGGATCTCCTGCGTGATAAGGCTTCCTTTCCCCACATTCCCGGTTACTTCACTTTTATTCTGGTACTGCTGCCACGAGATAGTCACCTAGTCACCAAGTATAGAAATCATCTGTTACCTTGTTTTGGTGTTTTGGGGTTCTTCAGTGGTGGTCTCAATCATGTGTGTTCAACATCGAATCAGGGTTAAGGGGCAGACTCCTTTGAGTGGCTTGAGGTTAGATAGAAACGGAGCTACTACAGAGAGGATCAGCGGAACTTCATATCAATGGCTGCCTAATGGAGCTTCTTCCTTGGGTCCAAGAGTTCTATCAGCTATCAGCCCATTCCCTAGAGACTTTTCCTTCTCCCTGTTTGCAGGAAGAGGCCCTTCTATACTTAAGGCCTCCTATGGCTATATAGCTAAGGTGGGACTCTGACCTGTGTGTGACCCATCTGACTATTGTCCTTCTCCTGGCTAGGGTCATTTGCATTTCTATGGCACTGGATACCTTAGTCATTCCCACTCCTCTTTTTCTGTCACTGCTTCCAGCCAGCCAGCAAAGGCACTCTGTATCCTTTGAGCCTGTGCAGAATTATAGTAAACCTTTATACAAATTCAGGGGCGTAAGGCATTTCACTGCACAGGTGTTGGTGAAACCATAGTGGAGGAAATATTAGAGCGGCTGTCTTTACATAATTTCTTTGTCCTCCTGCTCTATTCACTTGTTCTAGCTGGGTTATTAGAAGTCTTGAAAGTTTAATACCCTTTAGTTTTTCTTCTAGTAAACTATGATTGTAGAAGAATCACAGGTTAAAAATATGAGTCTAGTAGCACCTTAGAGACAAATATAAGCATAAGAGCCTGGCTGGATCGGATCATCTATTCCAGTAACCTCTTTCCCCCAGTTGCCAACCAGTTTCCTTAGAAGACCAACAAATAGGGTGTATTGGTCAAGGCCTTCTCCTAATGTTCTTTCCTAATTCCTAGTGCTTAGAGGTTTAGTGCCTCTGGATGTGGAAATTCTCTTTAGTCATCATGGCTAGTAGTCATTAATTCACCTAGTATCCCTTAATCTGTCTAATCTCCTTTTAAATATATCCTTGCAGTATTTCTAAAGTGTAGTTGTTGCATTCAGAGTAGTTCTTAATAGCCCTGGTTCCTCTCTGATAATTGTGAATTAATCACTACACAGGCTGCCCATCCCAAAGGCATTTTGCAAAGGGAAAGGGGGTAAACAAGGTTTCCTCGCACACAGCTGCAGTAGTTTGTCCAGTATCACTGGAACTCATAGCTCTCATATGTAGAGATTTTTATTTTAAAAGGCAGATTAAGAGATCTTGGAGCAACTCGGTGTGATTTTTTCCAGAGGGTAGCCATGTTGGTTTACGGTAGAACAGTTAGATTGGAGTCCAGAAGCACCTTAGAACTTTTTTCAGTTCAGTTCTAAATTTCATTTCCTTTTTTTAGTTCAATTCCAGATTTCACTTTTTAAGGTTTCAACAGGAAATACACACCTGTACATGTCTTCACAACTGTAACAGAGAATGTTGGTGTGTAATTAGTGAAATATATACATGGTTTTCAAAGCCTACTAAGTTGACTTATCATCCTATCAGACTCTTACTAAAGTCTGGAAAAGGAGTACTCATTTGAAAAGGAGAAAATAGAAGTCTTGGAACTGTAGATGTCTCCTACTCTGTAAACAGTTTCAAGCATTATATTCAGCTCTAGTAAATGTCTAAGGGGGGGGGACTAATATTTTCTATTGGTCCTGAGAAATTGACCTTTGCGTATCTTGTAATTCAGTTTCAGGAAGAAGGGGAAGAAAGAGTGACCTTGTCCTTTGTGGTTTATTAGATTATGCCATCAGAGTCATTTGTCCTTAAATCTTTAAAAGATTGAAATGTTTGTAGCTGTGTGCTCTAGAACAAGACAGTTGAGACACCTTGACATTTCTTTCCTTTCAATCATGTGTGCACAAAATTCAAGATGTTTGCAGGAATTAAGCAAAGTGCACAGCTTTCCAAGGCTATAAGTGAATTGTTGGCAGTCCTAGTCATTGTGCACCCAAGATTACTTTGGACACCTAATTAATTCTTATCCCAGTTAGCTCATCTGAAGTCTCTCGTGAAGCTGCCTACTATTGAGGTCAGACCACTGGACTATCTAGCTTACTGCTGGCTACTCTGACTGGCATTGGCTCTCTGGTCTTTCTCATCCTTTAAACTGGGGAGTCCTATGATTTTCTTCATGCGATCTTGAGATCTACCATTAAGCCACAGCCTCTCATACAGGTGCTCCAAGACTAAAACTTGCCAATAGTAATTTCAGGCAAGTGAGCAGAGTTATATGCACATGGGTGTGGGAGTTCTGTGGCAATAAAAAAAAATGGTGGACGTCATTGAGTGCAGAATTAAATGTCTTGAGAAGTTTGTCTTTTATTTTCAAAAAACAAATGTGAGTCCTTATGCTGTGAAGATGATTGTGCACATCTATGGGCAATGCCTGCTGGGATCTCAGAAGCCAGAGAACAGTCCGAAATAGATTTCCAGTGGCTGAGGAGAGAACTGCAGAGTCCCGTGTTGCTCCTTTCCTCTCTACATAATAAACAAAACCAACGTAATGATACAAAACAAGAATTGTGCATGTTTGCTCAATTTGTATAGGGTACACAATCCAACATGTTTTTTGTGTGCAGGGTTTGGCATGTAGAAATATCTCTTTCTTTTTTTCCCCTGTGTGGATGGAAAGCCCCACACATTCTGTGGGCAATCTGCTTAGCGTTCCCATGGTATTTTAAAACACAGTGTGATTTGTCATAATTTGCTCTGGGTGGAATTTAGAGGCAGTTTCACATTTCACATGTTTATCTCTTCTCATTACTGACAAACATTGTGGGGGGAAAACATTAAAGTACTCTCCTTCTTATGGATTTAAGTGTAGTTGAATTTTTCAGTTCATCGGAGGTAGTCAGGGATTCTCATATCGAAGTTTTCTCCACTTTGTTTCTCCTGCCTCCGCTCTCAGTGTGGGTGTCTGATTTGCATAATCATGTAGATGGAGTTCTCTAAACCATATGGTGAATATACAAATCTCTTTAATCCAGGTACTACAATTCTTATGTTGTGATAGACTTGCAGAAGTCTATTGCAAGTCCAATAACACAATCTCTGCAGGAAGGAAAAACAAAACGTGAAATGCAACGAGCAAAAATATCAAATTACTGAGGAGATAATAAACCCATAATTTTTTTTAATCTACTTGAATCTCATTTTATTCTGCCGTCTTTTCTCTGAGCCCAGCAGATATCAAGCAGAATCCCACACCTGCTAAGTACTTATCCACAGTGCTCTCCGTTGCTGTCTCATCCTGCGGTTTCCGTGACTCAGAACTGCTGCTTGATCAGCATCTGAGCTTTGCCTGGAGATGAGGGATGTGATGGTAAACAAGTATGTATGTGGAAACAGAGAGTAATTTGTCTCCTTTGTAGTGGAGGTGTATAGTATAAGAGCATTTCAGCGTAGGTTTGAATCAAAGGTTGAAAAAGTATGTCACTGGCTACTAATAGAAAAAAGGCTCAGAGCTTAAGACGCTGAGCTGCAGACTGGAAGGTCTGTAGTTTGGCAGTTCGAGACTCGAGTGTGCCGCATGATAGAGTGAGCTCCCATCTCTGGCCCCAGGTCCTGCCAACCTAGCAGTTCGAAAGCAAGAAATTGCAAGTAGATAAATAGGTACCACTTTGGTGGGAAGGTAATAGCATTCCATGCGCCTCAGCATTTAGTCATGCCAGCCATATGACCACGGAAACATCTTCGGACAGCGCTGGCTCTTCGGCTTGGAAACAGAGATGAGCACTGCCCCCTAGAGTTGGTTTGACTAGCTTTCAAGCAAGGGAAACCTTTATATTTACCGTAATATGTTTTGTTATTTTTGTTTTTGCATTCTTTTTAGCTGTGGTTTTAGTTACTTTAATGATGTTTTTGTTTTAATGGTTAAGATGTAGTTTTATTAGGTATGTTTAATTTGTTAGCCACCTTGGTGGCCCCTATGAAGGCAGAAAGGTGGGGTATAAACTTTGTAAAATAAAATATTGAATGAACTGTTGGTAGTTAGAGCATTGATGGTCAGTGTCTTTGACAAGTGTGCCACAAGTGAAGTGAAAACCAGGAGAGTTAGATCTGTACCCGTCGCATGCCTCTCCCCCAAATCTCTTTTGTATTTTGTTCTTGGGGGTCCGGTGACACTCAGATCGCATTTTCAGAACAAGTAGCAGGCTTCTGGGGCATGGGGAATGCTGGGGGGAAATCTGTTTCTGAAACTTCTTCATACATTTTTGCACTTTATCTGACCAACAGTAAAACTCCCTTTATGCTTTCCATGTGTTTGTTCTCAGTGTGCTAGGAAACCAGGAAAGCCGGGTAGGAGTTGTCGTTGTTATCATTGTCATTGTCTGGGTCTGGAAGTGTGTGTAGTATAGCCAGGAGATCCTAAGATTGTCTGGCATTCAGAAGTTCTAGCTCTTTTAGCATTATGCACCACTAGGTGGCAAGCTAGACTTTTTTTTAAAGACAAGAGACGTTTCAGAGGTGGTTTGCCATTGCCTTCCTCTGCGTCACACCCCTGGTATTCCAGGACAGGAGTGCAGACCTGGATCTGACATAGCCAGTTTTTGACACAGTTGGACACCTAAGAATTAGACAAGGGACTTTTAAGGAGCTTTTTTGGAAGGTAAACTTGCAAGTCACTCACTTTTCTAAAAAATGTTTTCAAAACATTATAGATTCTGGGTGTGGGTGAAAGGACTTCTGCTCATCAGGTTAGGTTCAGACTATATATTCCGATAACAGTAGGAGTGAGGTAATTTCAATTCCCTCTTCCTGCTGCAGAGCCCCATTTTGCCCCTTATACCATTCTTGAGGGTCTCTTGATGCCCGGGTACAGCGTTTTGAGGAGATTAATAGGTTGCAGGGGGAGGGGGGAGGAAGGCAAGTTCGTTCCACTGATGGAAGTGCCTTCCACTGGGAGAAAATTTAGTCTGGATCCAACCCATGGAGGACAACTTTCTTTCCTCCCCCTTCTGTGGCATGCCACTCCAAATCCTGCTCTGGGGAGTGTCCTCTCTCCCCCAGGTGCACAATTGGGGGAGATTGCAGGTTGCTTTAGGAGGGGGAAGTTGAGCAAGTTGCACTTCACAAGTGGAAGTCCTTGCACTTGTGGAAATGCTGCGCTGGATCCAACCCTATATAATTTATAATCTAGAAGATGCTGCCAAATCTACCCTTTCACTTATTATGTTTCAAATGTGCAGTGATGCTTATTTACAAGGCCTCTTGGGAAAATTCTAGAATTAGAAACAAAATTAAGCAATAGTTAACAAGCTGTTTCATGGAAACTGCCAAACCATATTAATTGCTATTATGGTTTTGTTTAGAGGCCAGTATAAAATCTAGACGTCTTCACAGCCTCCCCGATTTTGGAGTGCACAGGCAGGGTAACATTGAATGGGGCCGAAGAGACTTGCTACTGAAAACAGGGTTGATGGAGTCAGCATATAGTTTTGCCCACATGTATGTTTTCATTGACTCCTTCTGCCTGCTCCTGGCATTTCTTATGACCACCAATCCACGTTAAAAGCTGGGTTCTGAAAATTAGTTCTCTGTTCATTTTAACTCTCGTGGTGAAGCTTACATACAATTCTGAAACTTTGGGGATGGGAGAGCAGGGAAGAATGAGACTGAAAATCCTGGGACCCAACTCCTGTCCTTAAATCCTTGTACATCTAAGTCTGAACATGGCCTTTTATCTGAGGTGACACTCTTCTTGGGGAGGATGTGTGTGAAACAGACAGCTTGTACAGTTTTTATGCTTTATGTACACACTGCCCCCCCCATATAGGAAATGGATCTCCTGAAGTACTGCATAGTAAATTATTTCCATGAGTATCTCTCCTCCCCTACATGCATGTGCACATATGCAAGGCACATTCAATCTCATCCTTATTTTGGTAGCAAAAGGGCACTATGCATATGCCATGTTTGGTGGAACATTTTTTATCTTCTAAAGAAAACTGCCACTTGCTCCCAACCAGCCATATCAACTAAACCTTCACATATCTTTAGCTTGCCCTCTCTCCCATGAACCTCCGTGTTCAACCTGATTCATGATGTGCAAAAATCCCTCAAGTTTCTGTTCAGTCTTGAAACTGGAGCAGAGTGGTTTCTCTCTTCCTCCTTAAACATCTTAAAAAAAAAAGTATAACACATGCACTGTTATGAATTCCTTTGCATGCTGCAGCCCACAATGTCTCTTAAGCTAGCAATCTGCCTAAATAATTAAGTTGCGTTAAAAGCAGAAGCTTGTGCTAAGATTTCTATTTTTCAAATCTTCTGAAAGATTAATATCTGTACTGTAGACTTACAGGAATTCCAACACTGTCAGCAGTTCATACCTTTGCAGTTCTCTCCCTCCAGCCCTGTAAAATTTCTCTGTATCTTTGGAATATATAAAATCTCTAAGCTGTGGTAGTGGCTGGTATGTGTAGTGGTTTGGTGTAGTGGTTAAGTGCGCAAACTCTAATCTGGGAGAACCGGGTTTGATTCCCCACTCCTCCACTTCCACTGGCTGGATGACCTTGGGCAAGCCATAGTTCTGGCACAGCTGTCCTTGAAAAAGAGCAGTTTCTGTCAGAGCTCTCTCAGCCCCACCTACCTCACAGGGTGTCGGTTATGGGGAGGGGAAGGGAAAGGAGTTTATAAGCTGCTCTGAGACTCCTTTGGGTAGTGAAGGGTAGGGGATAAATCCAATCTCCTCCTCCCTCTGCTTCTTCCTGATTTTGAGATGGCTTGATAAGGTTGGTGGTCAATGTAATTAATTATTGCTCCAGAGATTGGAATTCAAAAGACTTCATAAGCTGGGCAACAGATCAGTCTAGAACAATTGTTTGCAAGTTTCTCACTCTGATAACCTCCACCCTGGCCAACAGATCTTGTTTCCAGGGCATGTTCTGTATAATGCCTCAGTTTATCCTGAGTACTGGTTTAGCTGTTATCATAGAGAACCTACCTGCCAATTTTCGTTGCAGTGAGGTTATGTAATACAGAGGGATAAGATATGTTTTGGGGATTTGTCCATCATTGTTAATCTCCTCAAGGTCCCTTAAGATAAGCTTCTCTAGAGAACGTAGTCTAGAAAGCATGGATCTAGAATGAGAAATGTTTGGGGCCTATTTTCTTTGTAAGATAGCTACTAAGCCCAACTTCCATATGGAAAGCTAGGAGTCAGTGCTATCTTCAGGGCTTTTC
Organism: Gekko japonicus; assembly: GCF_001447785.1. Lineage (NCBI taxonomy): Eukaryota > Metazoa > Chordata > Lepidosauria > Squamata > Gekkonidae > Gekko > Gekko japonicus. The sequence goes on along the minus strand of NW_015170315.1, from coordinate 375,423 downwards.
CTTATGGATGGTGTTGGAAGCTGCAGTATGGAAAGAAGGAAAGTTGGGAACTGGATGGAGTCAGGAGAATGTGAAGGACTAGATCAAGGCAGGATTGGCTGTGAAAGAGAGAGGCCAAAGAAAGGGGTGAGAAGGATGGGTGGTAGTCTTCCTATCCTCTGCCAGGCTAGCAAGAGGAAATGTAAAGAGAACTTAAATGCATTGATTTCAGAAGTCTCTTGGAGCCAAGGTTATTGAAGTAGAGGTGGTGCTTGTAATCTTGTACACAGAATACCTTCCATCCCAAGGGGATATCCAAGCACTTAGCAAACTATTTATAGGAATTTTCTTGCCAGCTACTGAAATATAGCTACTTTGGGGGTCAGATGTGACCACTTCTTGCTGTTTGATCCCTATTGATTGCTGTATATGGAAAACTTGGACATACTGTGAAGTTAATTTCTTGGATAGTGCTCCAACATTTTGCTTGCTGAAGATGTGAAGCTGAAGGCAAGCAGCTGTTGTTGATTCTAACTGGAAAAATCTGGATTCCTTTTTTCCTTTGTTGAAAGACTTTGAGTATAGAAATTGTTCATAAACTTGTATTTACATCTTGAAGCCACCTTATACTGAATCAGTCCATCAGTCCATCAGGTCAGTATTGTCTATTCAGACTGGCAGTGGCTCTCCAGGGTCTCAGGCCATGACCTTTCACATTACCTGCTGCCTGGTGCTTTTAACTGGAGATGCCAGGGGTTGAACCTTGGACCTACTGCATGCAGGAGCCTCTGGTCATGTCGACTTGCCTGGTTCTTTCATTCAGCTCTGTAGTTACCTAGATACATGCATGATGTATGTTGCAACCCCATCAAAATCTCAAGTAATAACTTCTCCTGTGAAGTTGGGCAGAGACCACAGAGGCCTGCTTTGATGGTTAAATGAGGGGTGCAGGAACCTTTGCTCGCACCCTCATTCCCACTGTGTTTAGTTTTGGGAGGGAGAGAAGCTGGCTTCCCAGTTGCATCAAGAGAGAGACAGTTGTTCTAAATCAAGACTCAGTTTATTCCATTACATATTCTTAAGTCAGAAAACATTTTTGTAGCATTTCAATATTCAACACAACCCAAATACTTAAATAGTGCATTTGTAAAGGATATCCTTGGTTATTCTGCCAAGACCCATAACTGAGGGTGGGTGATCAGAACTACCAGGAACAAGACTAAAATCAGACATTAAGTACCCTATTTCACCCATTGAAGCTAGCGTGACTGTCAATCAAGTCTGTGATGAGCATTTGACATACATCTGACGTATACAACAAAGTCAGCCCTTTCTTTCTATCTCTGGGGTCAGGAAAGTCAAGGAAAGCTGGGTTAAGCCAGGGTGACTCACAGAATCAAGGAAGTTAGTTTCTGATACTCTTATCTATTTAGAATTTGATAGTGACTTCTGACAGCTGTAAAGTATAAACATTCCCAGTAGGCAAGAGTCACGTGAGGCAAAGTCGTGTCCAGTGAAGGCTGCACGCAGCACATACCAGTGGCATGAAGTTTCCTGGGAGCAGAACGGGAGATGCCATTCAACTATATAGGCTAATTACTTTAGATATTAAAGTATTATAGGTGTACCAGAGGTTTTGCAGAGTTTTAGCAGAGGACTGAGATTCAGTCCAGCCCTAATTCCACCACAGTAGTGCTGTCATTCTAGTATTCATTCTGATCTGGGCAGAGACTTGGAACAAATTGTCCTGTAGTGTTAACTTCTTGCCCATAGTATGCTTGCTGCATCAGTCCCAGTTGTGTGTTGGGCATGATGCTGCTCTGTTTCCCAGTTACCTTTAATGCAGAAAGGGTGTACACCTCTGCATATGCCCTTCATATAAGAAGCATTGGAGAAGACCTGGACTGGAGTACATGAAGCCTGTGTGCTCTTCTACAGACACAGGGTGTCTCAGTGATGTATAAAAAGAGGTTTGGCCATGTCCAAAAATGCTCATGTGGTCTCATACTTAAGTTCTGCCAGTGATATTTCATCCAGTCTTGTACATTTCTTGTCTATGCATATGAGGGATGAGGCACTGATAACATGACTGAACTACTGTTTGAGTAGGGGTCCTCCCAATCCCCTTCCATCATTTTCTTCAGTATTTAGGACACTAATGTGCTCAAGCTTGTGTTCTCTGCCTACTTCCTTTCTTCCAGTCACTGCTTTTACATTTCTTTCTGGTGCTGCTTATGCTCCCAATCCCACCTTCCTCCCATTCTCACAGCCCCCCCCCCAAAAAAAAAAACCTGTAAGAGAGATCAGTGTAAACGTGGCTGCTTAAAATATTTATGCTAGGATTCTCAGTAGATCTGTTTTGATTTAAGCAGCTTTCTTTTATGAGGGGCTTCAATTTCTTCAGTAAATGAATCCTCTGAGCTCTCTCAGAGTGATGGTTGTTTCCTTACATGTGCCACTCGAAGAAAGAAAGGTAGGCTAGTTATCCCTGCAATTCCTGGTTGTGGGGTATAATATATAACTAGCTGTAATTGTAGAGATATCAGAGATGCTGTGCCTCTGACGTTCGACAAAAAAAAAAAGGATAGTTGCAGTAAATTCTAAAGGCTGCTTGCCAGCCCATATCTTTGCGTCTTCTGTGATGTAAGCAAATTATCAGTTTTTCCACTGACATGAATCAAGCCCATCTTGCAATTTCCCTTATAGAATGTAAATGGGTAAACAAGTATTAAAAGGTTGTTGCCAATGAGCGCAGTCAGGCTTTGAGAAAGGAAGTATATTTCATAATAGCAAGAAAATGTTCCCGGTTAACAGTTGTATCTTTCTACTATTGTCAGCTTTGATTCCCCGGGGATATACTTTAGCTGTTACTTTGTTCCTAACCCATATCCCACCTCAGAACACTCATTCCCTTTGAAAGGGAGATTCAAGCAGTTTAGATTTTATATTATATGTTTGTGTATAACTATATACAGGTATCTCTAGCTGTGCTTACACAAGAATGGGGCATGATTTTCCTGCAGATTGCCACCTCCAAATGTAGCCTCTTATCCCACATCAATCCTGAATACAGATGTGAAATTTCTAGAAATTTTGGAGCTCTGGCTGTAAACCAGATTTTTGCAGGCTGAGGGGTGGAGGAACACAATAGAAATTAGAGGGTAAATTAAAAGAAATGCAATAGTTTTGTCAAATGCAAACTTATTTTTCACACACACACACACCCCGTACCTCTTCAGTCTTCCGTGATAGTCATCCAGGACTGCTTTAAAACTCTTGTGTGGGGTTGCTGCTTTCTAAGCCCTCTATTTGAAGTGGCAATGCCTGTATTTTATATGTGCCTCCTCCCACATTGTCCAGCATGCCAGCTAAGGTCCTCTTCTTAAGTGCCGTTGCCTGTGACCCCACTGGAGAGGTAAAGTGGGTGGCAGCCAATGCTTCCTCTAAGCTGTGGAGCCTTGTGAGCAAAAATTCCACTTTGTGAGCTACTGGCATTAAAGTTGTGAGCGAGTGATTTGGCTACTGCATAAATTAGTTTGCTCTGGAGCCCTCCTTCCAGAGTGAAGACAAAAATGTGTGTGCCAGAGGCTAAAACACTGTGAGCTGGCTCACACTAACTCAGCCTAGAGGGAGCAGTGGTGGCAGCCAGAGGCAAGGGTTTTTCAGTGGTGGTTGCCTCACCTTGGAATGCCTTTGCTCATGATGGCTCACCTGACACATACCTTACTTTCCTTTAGGTGCCTAGCCAAAGCACTTTTCTTTGCTCAGGCATTAATGGTCAGCTCCCAGTTTGAATACAATTATATCAATATCATTTTAAACTGTCCTGTTGGTTTTTGTTGTATTGACTTTCTTTTACTGATTTGTTTATATTGGCATGACTTGTTATGTTTGTGTATAACTATATACAGGTATCTCTAGCTGTGCTTACACAAGAATGGGGCATGATTTTCCTGCAGATTGCCACCTCCAAATGTAGCCTCTTATCCCACATCAATCCTGAATGCAGATGTGAAATTTCTAGAAATTTTGGAGCTCTGGCTGTAAACCAGATTTTTGCAGGCTGAGGGGCGGAGGAACACAATAGAAATTAGAGGGTAAATTAAAAGAAATGCAATAGTTTTGTCAAATGCAAACTTATTTTTCACACACACACACCCGTACCTCTTCAGTCTTTCGTGATAGTCATCCAGGACTGCTTTAAAACTCTTGTGTGGGGTTGCTGCTTTCTAAGCCCTCTATTTGAAGTGGCAATGCCTGTATTTTATATGTGCCTCCTCCCACATTGTCCAGCATGCCAGCTAAGGTCCTCTTCTTAAGTGCCGTTGCCTGTGACCCCACTGGAGAGGTAAAGTGGGTGGCAGCCAATGCTTCCTCTAAGCTGTGGAGCCTTGTGAGCAAAAATTCCACTTTGTGAGCTACTGGCATTAAAGTTGTGAGCGAGTGATTTGGCTACTGCATAAATTAGTTTGCTCTGGAGCCCTCCTTCCAGAGTGAAGACAAAAATGTGTGTGCCAGAGGCTAAAACACTGTGAGCTGGCTCACACTAACTCAGCCTAGAGGGAGCAGTGGTGGCAGCCAGAGGCAAGGGTTTTTCAGTGGTGGTTGCCTCACCTTGGAATGCCTTTGCTCATGATGGCTCACCTGACACATACCTTACTTTCCTTTAGGTGCCTAGCCAAAGCACTTTTCTTTGCTCAGGCATTAATGGTCAGCTCCCAGTTTGAATGCAATTATATCAATATCATTTTAAACTGTCCTGTTGGTTTTTGTTGTATTGACTTTCTGTTACTGATTTGTTTATATTGGCATGACTTGTTTTTATTGTCTTTGGGAGGGGGGGTGTAAGGAGCCTTAATTAGGTCTGGAAAGGCAGCGTACAGATTTTCTCGACAAAGGCCCCACACACACAATGTACCCATATAATTTGCAACAACATACTCGCGCTTTATTTTGTCACTGTTTCCGTCTTGGGGAATTTGCTGTCTTCATTAAAGGGCCCTTAGTTGCTTTGAATTTGTAGTGACCTTTTCAGCTAATGTGGGGTATGTCTTCTTGCTGTGCCGTAAATATATCTCTTGTACTGGACTTGAATCATGTAGCTTATTTTGTGTGCTGCAAGCTGACATTTGCTTTGAAATACATTTCAAAAATGAATAATGTCTGCATCTGAAAATCTGATTTCTTAATCAGTGGGCATTAGGCACAAAGGTTCTAAATTAGATGAGAAGCCCTCTATCCAATTTTGCAAGGAATCAGAAGGTATTCTCATTCTGTTTAGAGATAAAGCACTCCAGTATTAATCATTTTAGACTGGCTGAAGGACAATTAGTCATCCAGATGGAACAGGCTCAAACGATGTGAAGTATACCATTAATTTATAGGAGTCTGGGAATAAGTGATTAAAAATGGGTTTAAACATACAAAGCTGAGTCAGACCACTATTAACTCCTTCAGTTGCTCTCCAGGGTCCTAGCTAGGTAGAGGTCTTTCCCAGCATCACCTACCTGAGATGGGGAAGGCTCTGGATTGAACCTGGGGCCTCCTGTTTGCTTTGTAAATACTCTACCACTGAACTGTGGCTCTTCCCCATGCTTGAATTTGTGTGTATGTGCATGAAACTCGTACTGTACAATGTCTTCTATATTTGTTGTTCAATTACTTTGTTCTGCCAGTGATATTTCATCCAGCCTTGTACATTTCTTGTCTATGCATATACATAGGGGGAGTTGGTATTCATCTTGAGTGAATATACATGGGGGGTGGGGTTGGTATTCATCTTGAGTGAAAGATTCTCTCCTTTTGTTTTTTGGGGCAAGGCAGTTGCCGGGATTTTGCGAGTGTCTTCACTTGGGGTGATTTTTTTCTTCTAGCAGTAGTTGCTTTTGTGTCATTGGTTGGTGCTCCAGGTGCTATGTTATCATTTCCAGATTTATAGCTCTTGGGAAGAAATTACCCATTTAGCAAAGAAAATAACGGTTTGTGTTGGTGGAGAACTATGATGAACACCATTGACATCACAGGCACTGTACAGTAGTTGCTTATAATGCAGTCCCCACTCAGTGATAGGGATCTGGGTTGTATATTTTTACTTTCCAGCAACAATAGTGGGATGTCAATAATAAGAAAGTGTACATATTTTTTTCTTTTTTCTTCTTTCTATTATTTTCTCAATAAAACTTAATTTTTAAAAAATAAATAGGAAAGTGTCTTGTGACCTGGAAAGAAAGATACACATGGATTCCTCACAGCAAGAGAAGTGGTCTTGTCATTTCTTCTCTTAACACTATCAGGACTGTCAGAGTTGCTAAACTCAGAATTTATGCATAATAATTAAAAAATTTATATCCTATCTTTCCGTCAAATAATCTCCAAGGCAGATTACATTAGGCTAAAACAACACATGAATAAAATACAAAGCATAGGAGCCCATGTGAACATCATACACACACACACACACACAAAGTGTGATGTCAGACACTAAATTCAACTTTCTTTCTATTCTCCCCCCCGCAAAAAAAAAATCCCCAGTCAGAAGGAAAAGGGATTTCTGCTGTTTGACCAGAAAGCAAAAAGATGGGTGGGGGATGCAATGATAACATTTCTACCCAGCTCTCTGGCCCAGGGGACATGGTGAGACCAGGGAATAAATGGTGCATAGCAAGTAATTCTTATTTATAACCGGCCTTTCTAAAGCCATATATGGACTAATTGCATGCTATCAAGATTCAGAAGCTACGTGTTATCCTGAGATGGCAATCATGGTTGCCAAGTCTGCACAACTTGTTGCTGTGCTTCACATTTTTCATCTTTCTTCTTTCCCTTCACCCCTGTCAATGCATCTCTGAACAGATAACACCCCACCCCCAAAAGCACCAGCGATTTATTGAGCATCTGGTTGGTCAGCTGTGTCTGATTTTAGAGGATTACCAATAGTGTAGTATGGTGTACACTAACAAGGAGTTCTAGAGTTTTTCGTCACACCTCATGGAATTCTCTATAGAACAGAGATTTAACAGAGATTTTATTAGGATATTATCTGGGGTTGTAAAATTAGTTGTCAGAAGGGGCAGTGACATATCTGAAAGGGAGGGGTGTTATTCAGCCTATTTTGGTAGAGGCTAGTAAACATCCCTATTGTTTGACAACGTATAAGCTGGTTTGATACATATAATAGGAGCATGGTATGTAAGAAATATGAATCAAGGTAACCTCAGAATTATTGCAGACATATGATTCAGTCAACCAAATACACATGGACATCACTGGATGGCCAGTAAAGAAATCAACTAGGTTACATAATTGGAAGCAGAAGACAAAGAAGCTCTGTTCTCTCTGCTAAAACAGGACTAGGTACATTGAAACATTCATAGTGCCAAATATAATTGAAACAACATTCCTGAAAAGTTTAAAGACCATATAAAGAACAGATTTGCATTACTAAGTTCAAGTGAACATGAACCAGAAGAACTGTGGACTAAAACCAGAGATTAACGCATGGAATTCACTGCCACAGGAGCATGGACATCTTCAAGAGGGAATTAGATAAACATATGGAGCAGAAGACCATTATTAGCCACAATATATAAATAGGAACTCTGGAGCAAGTGTTGCTCTGTATTCTTGGTGCTTGGGGGGGGGGGCAAACAGGGGGGGGGCTTCTAGTGTCCTGGCCCCACTGATGGACCTCCTGATGGAACCTGGTATTTTTGGCCACAGTGTGACAGAGTGTTGGACCGGATGGACCATTGGCTTGATCCAACATTGGCTTCTCTTATGTTCTTATCAAGGAAGAATGTGCAAAGACTGTTCCTGTATCCAAAAGAAGTAAAAAGCCTCAGTGAATGACTGATGAAACGCTTTAATATTGCTAAAGATAGACAATCAAAAGTAAAAGGTGGCAGAAATATAATCATAAGACTAAATGCAGCATGCCAGCAACTGGCACGTAGAGACAAAGAACTATAACAATAACCAGTGTAAAGAAATAGAACGGCAAAAAGGAAGAACATTATACCTGTTCCACAAGATCTAGGAAATCAAGGAATAATTTAAAGCTTGGCTAGGCATGCTGAAGGATCAACATGGAAATGCATTATCTGAACAGGATTTTTTTTAAAAAGACGGGAACAATGCATGGAAGAACTATACAGAAGATATGAAAGGATCACAGATTCCTTCAAAGAAGAATCTTTTGAAGAAGAACCTGCAATTTTAGAAAGAAAAGCGAAATCTGTGCTGAAGGCGATTGAGAGAAACTAATCACCGGGAGCAGATGGGATATCAGTTGAGCTGTTTCAAGTTACAGAAATGGAATCCATCAAAATCTTAACAAGAATATGCCAACACATATGGAAAACAAAACAAGACATCAAAGATCATGGTAAGTATTAAACCTTGCATTAATTTCTCCAGCGAGTAAAATGATGTTCAAAGTCTCACAACAAAGGCTGTTATCATATATGGCACGAGAAATGCCAGATGTTCAAGTTGGATTCAGAAAAGGAAGAAGCAGTAGAGATCATACTGCAAATTTACATCCGTTACTGGAGCATATGAGAAAATTTTAGAAGAAAATCAGGTTTTGTTTCATAGATTACAGCAAGGCTTTTGACTGTGTGGATCATGAAAAGTATGGTTTTAAAAGAAATGGGTGTGCCCCAACATCAGATTGTTTTGATGTGCCACCTATACTCTGGACAACAGGCTACTGTTAGGACAGAATATGGAGAAGCAGAATAGTTTCCAATTGGCAAAGGTCTTAGACAAGGATGTATTGTCTCTGTGATCTGTATGCAGAACATAACATGAAGAAAGTTGTATTAGATTTAGATGGAGATGGAGTAAAAATTGGTAGAAGGAGCGTTAGCAATTTGAAATATTGAGACTGTGAGGGGCAGCCATGAAGGAGCTGGGAAAGATCCTAAAGGACATGTTGCTGGCGATCAAGTTAATTCATATTATAGTATTCTGCAGTACTTTGTATGGTATGAAAGTTGGATAATGGAGAAACTGAAAGGAAGAAAGCTGATTGATTTGAAACGTGGCATTGGATACCATGGGCTGCCAAAAAGACAAATAATTGGATTCTAGATCAAATGAAGCCCAAACTCTCCCTAGAAGCTAAAATGACTAAACCAAAGCTATCATACTTTGATCACAATATGAGAAGAGTCACTGGAAAAGACAATAATGCTAGGAAAAGGTGAGGGCAGCAGGAAACATGAGATGGACTGACACCATCCAGAAAGCCATGAAGGCCCTCAGTTTCCAAGACCTGAGCAAGGCTGTTAACAATAGGATGTTTTGGAGGTCATTAATTCGTAGGGTCACCATAAATTGAAAGTGACTTGACAGCTCTTAATACACATAGTGATCTTCCCTGCCCCCATGCCCCCATAATCCCACCCATTTTCTGTTTGTTTACTAGAGACTTGCTGATAGTTTTTATTATCATTTCGATTTCTATCCAACCCTTCCCACAAGTGGGCTCAGGGCGGCTCACAACAATAAATTCAGTAGAATCTTAAAATAATCCAATCAAGATAATAAATTATTTATTATTTATTTTTATTTATTTATTTATTTACTTTGGGGTGTTTTTAATTTCTGGACCTGTAACTACATATTTCTGGACCTGTAACTAGCATTGGGCAAAAAGGGAAAAGTAAAAAAGGTAAAGGTTTCCCTTGCTTGAAAGCCAGTCGAATCCGACTCTAGGGGACGGTGCTCATCTCTATTTCCAAACCAAAGAGGCAGCGCTGTCCAAAGATGTTTCCGTGGTCATGTGGCCGGCATGACTAAACCCCAGGGTGCATGGAATGCTGTTACCTTCCCACTGGAGTGGTACTTATTTACCTACTTGCAATTTCTTGGTTCCAAACTGCTAGGTTGGCAGGAGCTGGGACCAGAGATGGGAGCTCACTCCGTCACGCGGCATCCAGGTCTCGAACTGCAGAGCTACCAACCTTCCGGTCGGCAGCTCAGCATCTTAACCTCTGAGCCACTATGGCCCTTGCAAAAAGGGAAAAGGGGGGGTATAAATATTTTCATTACTAAATAAACCAGACTAAAGGTGAAGGCACTCTTGGACCCCCTTTAAACAGGACAGCCGGAAGGCAAGAACTTGGAATCACCGTGCTGAAGCTGGGCCTTCTGTGCACACACCGCTGATGCCGCATCTCCCTCATGCCACGTATCCCTAGCAGGGCATGTGCACATGCAAAAGAGCAGAAGATGGGATGCCAGGGATAGTCAGTGCCACATGGACAAGCTTCTCTTGCTTGCCTGGGAAAAGTCTAGATCAGGTTTCATTCTTGGCCCAAAGCAAGGAAGCAAAGGTTTCTCTCTGCAGTCTCCCCCTTCTCCTATTTGCAGACTGGAGCTTTGGGGTCAGGCCCATGTGGATGCATCTCTACAGAACAGATCCACCAGCCTCAATGATGAATTACTTGTATTTTGTATATATTTTTTAAACAGGGAAGGAAGGATAGGGAGACAGGGACATGGTTTCCTGTCTTTGTGTTACAGTGAGTGTAATGAATTTAAACCTATCCCATTCCATCTTGGCAAAAAAGCTATATAGTTGTCATAAAATGGTCTTTGGAGGTCAAAACTGGGCTGTGATGCTGAACAGTGACTCAGCAAGGTGTCCTTGAGAATATGAACTGTGACTAATGGGCCTGCTTAAATCTGTTATGTATTCCTCTACAATGTTTTAATTTCATTGAGATTCAGGAAAGCTCGATGTTACTCCAGAGCCTTATTGTGACAGATGAAACCTATTTTAAGTGCTGAAAATGAGAGGTCAGCTTGGGGAAACAGGCTGTCTGCATCAAATTCCCAAGGCATAAAATTGGCCATATGTTTCTGAGCAGAAAAAAAATAGGACATGACACGCAACTTGTCTCTTTGACCAAGGACTTTTGAGAAGTATTCCTTTACTCTTTTGTGAGGGGCATGCCTGCACAATTATTTTCTCTCTCCCTTTTTTTGTTCTTAAAGCAGTGTTTAGGATAGTGCCCATGAATTGTTCAGAGTTTGTGTCATTCTGCATTGCTTCACCCATATATTCTGGAGAAAAAGAAGGTGTAAAATTTCTGAAATCTTGAAGGTGAAATCTTGAAAATAGAGGTGTGGTCAGTCCCTTAAAGAAAGTTACGTCGCCAATCTTAACCTTATTTTCTGCTCCAGTTACATAAAATGTTACACCACATTAGAAGAGCTAGAGTGGTGTAGTGGTTAAGGATGGCAGACTAGTATCTGGGAAGCCCAGGTCTGAATCCCCCCTCACGCCATGGAAGCTCATTAGTCACGTTGGGTCAGTCCCACTCTCTCAGGCTAACCTACCTTACAGGGCTGTTGTGAGAATAAAATGGAGGAGGGAAGAACTATGTAAGCCACTTTGGGTCCCCATTGGGGAGAAAGGCAGGGTGCAAATGGATTAAATAAATTGCAGCATTTGTACGTCTTAATTAGCAAATATAATTGTACAATTTGACACTTTTATGGCATTTAAAGAATAAATGCCATAGTTTTCTGGGAGCAAAATTGCATATAAAACCAGTATTAGAGAGAATGAAAGCTGTAAACTGCTGCACCCTACGCTTCCTTAGTATATGCATTTTAATTTTTGCTGCTGAGAGGTAGGGGGGAATCAAGTTGATAACAGAAAATGCAAATTTTGTAGTAAGCAGAAGACACTGTCTTTGTACATACATTATTGTTCAAACACAGTAGGGCTAGCAGTATATTTGGATATTGAGCTGAAAGGGCTAATTAGTATTATATATAATATAATATATATTATGGATAAATACAGTATCTAATGCTGTCTTTGTACCGTACATTCTGAGTAGAATCTCACCTTAACAAGCATTCACTCTTCCCAAGAGAAAATAATTCGGAGGAGTGTTTTTGGTGCTCACTCAAATTTCCAATTTTTCTACTGAAAAAAAAATTTGAAGAAAACTTGGGGGTGGAAGAAAACCTTTTCCCCCTTAATTTTCTGGAGGGGGGGGTGCTCTTATATCTCTCGTAAAGGTAAAAATGGATCCCAGTAAAATAGAGGCTGCTTGTCCTTAGCTATTGTTTGTGCTTTCCTAATTCTTCAAAAGTTGCAGGATGCGTTAACTGTGGATATGCAGTATTATAAGCCTTCTCTTTTGTTCTCCTGGCTTCACTCCAGCTGCTGCGTTTTCTCAGAAAAACACATTAACAAAATCATTTTTGAAAAAAGCAGTTCAGTATTGGGTAAGTAAGTTTTGCTGTTAAAAGGAATGGAAGAGAAAAATGGCTGGAAAGGAGTTCTTATGAGCTCAATAACAACTGTGGGAAAAGCCATATCAGTGTAAGAGTGGTAAGGAAGGGGAGAGGATTTTCAAGGGCTCACTTATTCAGAAACCTGAGAAAACAGTCAAGTGCATTTGTACATAAAGAGAGATCAAGAAAAACAAACGTCCAAGGCCAAGATCCTTTCTTACACCTAAAATAAAAGGGTCCCAGCTCCTCATAGAACATTTGATTTATGCATTTAAAATATTTATAATCCTGCCTTTCTCCTGAGCATTTCAGGACCACAGGCAGATAAGCACATGTCAAAAAACAGTTATGGACTGCTGTTAGGAACAAGAGGCTCCTCCCACATGCTTGTCAACTTCCTGTGTCCATTCAGTGAAAGAGCCGTGAGTATGCTGGTGCGGGCAGGCATTTGGCCATTATTTTGGTTGCCTTTGGTTCTGGCAGATATCCAGAAATGGTGGCCAAACTCTCGTGAGAAGAAGGAATCGCGCAGGAGTCTAGAAAGCAGCAAAGTGCTAATTTTTACGAGGCCCATGAAAGTAAGGAAGTAAGGAGGATTATTCCCGCTGCCGGACACCTCATAGAGCTGTCCTTGGATATGGGAAAGACACACAGATCTCCCATTTGCTGTAATGGCCTGGCACACTCAGTGCCCACCTGCATGTGTTGAGCAAATGGGATAGGGCTCTGTTATGCCTTGTCAAGATTCCTCCCTGTGAAGGAGACATACTCATAGGAAGGAAGGATCCTATATCCCTGCACCTTGCCTGTTTTTGCATTTGTGTTGCCTTTGTCCTAATCAGTAGCTGTGCCCCAATCAATACGGGAAGAGGATATTGGACTCTTTATGTCAGATTTCTGTGTATTTTTGGACCCTTTTTAATGTAGAGTTTTTGGCAGCCAAAGATGCTGAGAAGTTCAAGGGCAGGCTCCAAAACAATTGATCTGAAAACTGCTTCTTGAGCAGTTATATCACCAGAGCCTCACTCTGGTTTCTGAACATATAGACATTGTGTCTCCATTTAAGCAGCAGAGTACACATTTCAGGATTTAATGCTTGGTGGAGAATTTATTAGATTATGTTAGGTTTCACATTTTTCAATGAGATTCTGTCTTCTCATTCACTGTATTTTGGCTGACGTGTAAAATGCAGTTTTACATCACTCTAACTCAGAATTTGACATCTTGCTGCAAATGTCACATAGTTTATTCACATAGAATAATAGTATGTGGATTTGTTGTAGTGTAGGACTGCTTGCTTTCACAGAAAGTCTTAAAATATGCATAGATGCTTTCCCTCATACAGCTGTGAAGTCAGCATTTCTCAAGACTGTGACATAGGTTTGAAAATTTTAATGCTATGAGTCATTTCTCTTGATCTGAGGAGCTTCATGGGGAAATTCTATTTCACTTTTAAAAAATCTCTGCTGTACTGTAATACTTCCATAAAAGTAGTTTGAAGAGCCTGTTTTCATATGGCATCCAAAAAGCCACTTTGGAATAATTCCTTCTCTAATGTGCTGCTGCAAATGACATTCCGTGTAGCCATCACTTCACGGTCACAGATCTGTTGGAGCTGATAGTGGGGCTGGGGACCCCCACGCACACAAAAAAACACCCCACTGTTATGAAACAAGGGGGGAGATGGAGGAGGGATTGTGCAGAATTTGCGAATGTGACTCCTTGTGTTTTGTGGCCTTGGCAGCCCTGAATAGCCATGACTTGCCTTATCTCGTCAGATCTTGGAAGCTAAGCCATGTGGTTAGTACTTGGATGGAAGGCCAAGGTTGCTTTGCAGAGGAACGCATCTCTTGCCTTGAAATTCCCATACTCCTGGGGTCACTATGAGTGAGCTGTGACTTGAAATTCCCATACTCCTGGGGTCACTATGAGTGAGCTGTGACTTGATTGCACACAATTATTATTATTTTGTGGCCTTACAATCCCTCACTCACACTTCAAAATAGGCACCTTGGAGACTACCAAATTTATTCCAGCACAAGCTTTTGAGGCAGAGATGGCTTCATCTGATCACCTCTCAGGGAGCATTAATTATCAGCTCAAAAGCTTGCCTTCTATCCCCCACAATTCCCTTTTGTTAACTTAAGAAATAAATCAAGGAACCTTTAGCAGGGGCTCAGCTTTCTGTATTCCTGCAATGCTAAACTCAGGAGCAAAGGTGGGATATAAATAATTTAAAACAGTGTTATTCTGAATGGTTCCTAGGTTTCAAAGAAGCCAGGCCTAACCCGGCCTGCCATTCCAGGGCTGTAGTCTCCTTACACATGTGGTACCTGCAACCAGTACACCAGAAACTACAAAGCAAGGAAGGTGGGAAAGGGGATGAAAGAGGATAAAGAGGAGGCTCTTGTGTCATCAGAAGAGAGGCCAAGCCCCAGATCTGGTGTCACTGAAAATTGCAAGGCAGAATTCCAAAAGAACCCTTCAACAAAAAGAGAAAACTCTGAATCTTGGCTGGAGTCCTGGACCATCAGAGGATGAAGATGTTACACAGTATTAGTTAGAATACTTAACACAATTGAATAGCTAGAATTATATGTGCTGGACCGAAATAATACATTCATCTTTTCCGTTATATTTTATTATATTAATCTCCTGAGGATTGGGTATTGAACAATCATCCTCTCTAAAGCAGATGTTATACAATTAGCATAAAATCATAGCAGGTACAATACATCAGCTTAAATAGCTGTCAGGTAAAGCTGTATTAATGTGCATGCATAATACATCTGATGGGCAAAGCACTTTTTCTGATGAACGTCTTCCTTATTCAACAGGCAGAAATCTGTGTTGTCTTGCTAAAATGTTTTGTATTTCCCTTGTGCTTGGTAGCACAATAATCTGTGCATTTTAATGAGTTTAAGACAGTTGCTAATGAGAAAAATAACATCATACCTTGCCAAAAAAAGTAATGACTTTCTGAAAACAAAGTCATACTGGCTCTATTACATTTGACAACTCTGGGACCTCTTCTCTGTGTGGAAATACCTCTAGAACTCGATCTACATGAAATAGAGAATTGATGCAGTACATCATAACCCTCTCCTGTGTTACCTGAGAGCCAGTTAATAGGCTGGATCCAAGCAGCTTTTCCCTTGGGGGGAAAAGAGAGGATCCCTTTGGACTTCCACAAGGCTATACCCGGGACAATGTGGCCTGTGTGGACAAAAGCCGTGTGTGGGATGGTGGCTATAGTAAGGAGAGAGTGAGTGCAATTGAACCAGATGACCCAACAAGTTTCATGTAAAAGTAGGGATTTGAACCTGAGACTTCTCTAGATCTGAGTCTGAAACTCTTTAACTACTACACTAGACTGTTTTTAAAAAGTACACAGAAATATCCAGAGTACCAAATGCAAACAGAGCAGGTTTTGTGGAAGTGGTCTTTGCCGCAGGCAGTTTTCCTACGCAGCCCTTTGCTCCCCAAGAAGCAGGGGATGCAGCACACGGGCTTCCGTGGGAAGGACAGGGTGGCAAATCTCACTTTGATAATTCGCAGAATGTATTGTAACTCGACCCATTAATGACGGAATTGACCGGTTTGGTATTTTAGTAATTAAGGTTGTAAGGATTCTATGTTGTAGACTCTGTGTTGTAGTATTTTGGTCTATTTTGCTGGTCTTATGACTGTTTTTAATAAACTTGTTATAATACTTGAGTAATGCTTGTTATAATGCACCTTGATAATTTCACACCTTTCTTAGCTAGCTGGATCTAAGTTACTGTTTCTTCCTTTTTGTTTATGAACTTCTAATTACACTTTAAGTCTGAAAAGTTATTTTTCTTTTTCGTGGGGTCATACTGATGGACACTAAGGCTCTCTGTCTTTAAAAGTGCAAGTGTGGTACATGGGGCCCTAGTTCAGATTGATGCTGCATGGGGAGGGAAGAGAGGATTTAACCCTGCCCACCAGTTTATTCTCGCTCATCAAACTGGAGTCTTGCCCCATCTCCAGTGCTGCTCCTAGAACCTGTTTTTTTCTTCTTTAAAGAACTAACATTGTGTGTTTCTGTTAGTGAGGTTAGAACCTTCTCTGTACATAGCTTTTAGAGACCAACAGAGGTCCAGGATTTTTGTCTTAACCCTTAAAAGTCAAACACTGCATTTAATTTTAACTGCCTGAAAAAGTAGAGCAGACTTTCCTGCATGGTTCACATACTCTTCTGATCTAGCAGTTCTTAAGCTCTTTGCCGCCACTCTAGTTCATCATTCATTCCATCTGTGTCATGTCTGTGTGTCTTTTGTTTTTGTTTTTAGTTGAGGAACTGGACTGTGGAAGAACTTCAGAGGAGACTTGGTGCGCTTGACCCAATGATGGAGCAGGAGATAGAAGAAGTTCGACAGAGATATCAATCGAAACGGCAGCCAATTCTTGAGGCCATTGAAGCAAAGAAAAGACGCCAACAGAACTTCTGAGGAATGCTCACCAGTAGAATAGATTTCCATCACCCCTAACAATAAACTGTGCTTTTACAACTCTAGATGGATTTCTGTTTAAAATGTGTTAGCAAGGCAGAAGGCCAGCGTCTTTCCCTCTTTTTTACTGTAGCACCTTTTCAAACTCAGGAATGTTTTTTTAATGCCATAGTATGGAATCCTCATGAACAGGTAATGCTGCGTTTCAGTGTTTTATGTGTCTTTTAAGAGGTTGCATGTGGCTTCCGCCGAGCTTTGTTACTGTTTAGAGCTCGTTTTTGTCTTATGACTCTGAGGAACAGTTGGAAGTGGACTAATTAACACAGCTTCAGTCTCACTTTCGTTGGCTCCTCCTCTGCAGTTTTCAGATTATTCTGCACAAATGCATTGAAATGCTTTGTTTCTTTCTGAAGGTTACAAAGTGTGTAAAATGGTTTAACTTGAGGTGTTCTGTGAAAATGGAAACTCTGCATACTTGTATATCCACCTAAACTTGAAGTGGGGGGATGCATCATTTAACTTCTTCTCTCAGGGCCACCAAAAGTGAACACTGTATAATGAACTAACCCTGCTCTCAACTGTGCTCTACTACTGTTTGAATGGTACTGTGAACAGAATTCGAAAAGGAAAATAAAACTTCCAATTTTTATCCCTTCCAAAAGCCTATAAAAGCCCCATGCCTTATATTACCATACTTACTGCATCATAGTTCAAGATTATCATCTGTTTTTTCCCCCTCTATGTGTATACTTTGAGTGAATGCTGATACCTTAAGCAATTTCTTGGTTTTCTAAAAAATGTGAAACCAATCAGTGGCTGAACACAGTATGAATCCCACTTCCTGCCTGCAGCGGAAGAATGTCAAAGTGCTTGCAACTCAGGAAACTGGGAACTCTCTTGAGATAACAAGAGGCTTAAAATATTTAAGGAATTGTTAACTTTTATGAGCTTTGCTATTTTGAGCTTAATTTGTTTGTGGCTTGCAATGCTAGTTTAATTTAACTCAAAGTGCAGTTGTAGTTTCTTTTGAAGATTATTGGTTAAATTTAAAAGAAATATCTGTTGACCCAAAGGAATACCTTCAAATTGTAGATTTCTGAATTTCTTACCAATTACATTTGTTCTAGGCAGAGTCCACTAGGAACCCTGGTTGGGAAATTAAATGGGAAGTGTGTAGGAACCAAGCCTCCCACAATTCACATTCATTAGAGTAGAAATAGTACTAAAAGTTATGGTTGAATTGTGTGCTTAGTGTTAATTATGGCCTCTCTGAATTTCTTACCTTTAACACCCCCTCTCGTCCATGACCAAATTTTATGAAAATCACTGGCATGTCGGGACCAAGATCCCAAAAGGGTTTATTGTGTGTACACAGAGGACTCTGGCACAAGTACACTGTGATTTTTTCCTCCTCCAGTAGCATCTCATTGTGCATCATGGAATGTGGACAGTCCCCTAATTTTTTCAGTGATATCCCTTCAGGTATACAAATACCATTCCTGCTGCTTAAGGCCTAGAAGCATTTATTTGTGAGGGTGTATTCTATTAGACACTTGCTACAGCAGATTTCTCCTACTAGATTACTTCTCTATTTGAAAAATGCTAGATTGGTGAGGTCTGCCCAGGTACTTCCTGCTGTAGGACTCTTAGTCCTAAAGGAAGCTACATGTTCTGTTTTTTCAGTTGTAGTTTTAATAGCAGCTATTCCCTGTCTGTTTTTTAAACAATAGTTTAAATTGCTGGCTTTTCCCTTTCTAAGGGCACGTCTATTAATACCTTTGGCTTACACTGGAGTCCTAGAAAAAGCTAAACAAGGAAAAAGGCAGAGAAGGAATGCAGTTTGTGTGATGCAAGAAGAATCACTGAATAATAAACCACAGTACCTGTGTGTCTTTTGTAATGCCATGATGGTCAACTTCCTGGGGAAGCATGCATTCTGATAACTTCTAATATATTACAGGAATAACTCTGCAAACAAAGTTGGCAAATTAAAAAATAATCCTGCTTGCAAGGCAAGCAGCCTTTTTGAAATATTGGTGACTGTTGATGGCTGAACTCTCCAGCAAATCGTCTGGCATGAGGATTGTCAATGACCAGCGTTCTAATGTAACTTCCTAAAGCAGGGTCCAGATGCTGTCTGCAGTGCAGCTTCTTGTTCATGTTTGTTGTTCAAATAGGCTCATTTTTGCAGCCCGTTCTCCAATTCCCTTGCTGTAAAAGCAATTTTCACGTACACCAAAAAGATGGAAGGACCTTTAATAGTTAGCCATGAAGCAAATTGCTTCTAAAATGGGAGCATTTTGCCTCTGGTTAGGATGCTTATGCAGCATAATGTGACTCATACATGTACCAAGCCCGAGTGAATTGCTTTCACATAAAGGAGATGATGGCATATTTAGTTGGCAGTATTGCTTTCATAATACCATAGGTGCTACTATTTTTTTTTCCTTGATAGAGAAAGTGTCATGTTTTAGGTCTTATCTTGCTATCATACATGGGCATTGTTAGTGAGGAGGGGGTACCTGTGCTGTAGAAACAAAGGGGTGAGAAACCACAATGGTCTTAGTGACTTAGTTCTCCCCCCCCCTCCCAAAAAAATTGCATGAAAATCAGAATAAAATGCTAAACTTTTCCACCTGGGAGGAGTCCATGCATTAAACAAGCCAACTCTGTCATGTTCAGCAGCTTAACAATCGAGACCTCATTTTGCAATTTTCTGAAGGAATGTTAACATTTCATCTGTCACCCAGATTGTGATCTCAGAGACTAATCTCTTGAAGGAATGCTGTCCAATTTGAACTGCTTTTGGCAAGAATATTTATATAACTGGGAAAATCACATTCATGTGGTTAGTGGGTCCTTATTGCACTGCTCAAAGTATTCCAAACCAGCTGCCAAGATTTCCTTTTTGCGATCTGAAATCAAATGTCTGGTGTCAGTTACGCTGAGAGACTTAATGTGAACTTTAGTAGCTTTAATATTTTGTAATAAAAGAAGTTATACTGGTATGGTGTGCTAACTTGAAATCCTGTTTTGTAGAGACCTGCCTGTTTTGTATATAATAGTATGGGATCCTTGGTTTGTATATGTATGAAAAAAATAACTTTATTGCATTTCCTTTTTGAGTTTGATACAGGAGATTTTTGTTTGTTTTGGACTTTAAATATCTTTACCTTATTTGTTTAATAGGTCAAAATAAACGGTTCTGATAAAACTGTCTTATTGTGTAAAACCTCTTTTTACGGTGCAAAATGGCATGGCTATAGTACCTAGTGTAACTGGATTACATGCTTAATATGGAACAAATTTTGACTGGCCTTTACATAACTGCCCCATTTGGGGATATGGGGAGGTGTGTTCTAAACTTCCACTGTTGGTATCTGACATTTGTATTCATCTTTTCTTTTAAGCCAACTGATCTGGGAACTTGCTAATAGACTGCTGAAGGTAGCTAAGCTAGAATGCCAATTGAAGTTGGAGACATTACTCAACTAACTTATTACAAGACAGATGATTTATTTAAGTATGTTGTTTATTCTGCCACTTCACAACTTACAGATTGGTAAAGCACACCCACAACCAATAATATCACAATTAAGATAGGCCGCAAAAGAAGATACACCACAAACTAAAATCAAGGAGCAATGAAAACTCAGTGCACAAAACCTAGACCAACAGATTGCTCTCAGAATTAAATTACATCCACCATAGCCTCATAAATCTAAGCAACCTCTCAATTCCCTAAGAAAATTGACAGCTAGATCCTCACAAACCAGGAAGGAGATAGAGGATCAGATAGACTTCATATCAGTCATACTAAAGGCCTGCTGGAATAATGCTGCCCTGCAAAGCTTCTTAAATCTTGGCAGAGAAGTCTTTCTGCTCATCTTCTGTGGTGAGCTATTCCTTAAAGTGGGGGCAGTCATTGAAAAAGGGTAGCCCAAACAGAAGACATGGGGACCTCTTGGAATGAGAACTAATAGAAGGTGACCTGGTGCCATAAAAACTGTTGTGCATGCATGTATCGGGAGAGGTATGTAGGTCCCAGATCATTAAACGGCTTTATAGATTAAAACCAGCACCTTGAACTGAGCCCAAAAGCAAACTGGAAGCTAGTGCAGTTGTCAATAGCAGTAGTGTTACAGGGACTTAATGTTCCTCATCAACTAAAAGGTGTACTGCCACATTTTGTACTGGTTGTCTTCAATAACAGCTCAGTATAATTAGGTGCCATCAAATCTCAGCTGATTTATGGTGATCCTTCATGAGGATTTCAAGGCAAGAGATGAGCAGAGGTGGTTTGCCATTGCCTTTATGGCAGCCAGCATACAGTTGTTACAGGAGAAACCAAGTTCTTTCCCTGTTCATCTAGAAGATAGATTCTGACAGTTACTTGATAGCTTGCCATATTTTGGATTAGATTCTTTCAGCTGCATTTTAGATAAAACAGGCAGATTATCTTTTGCTTATCCTTGGAGAAAATCCAGTAAAATATTTATATATTGCCCAAAGACCAGTAGCTTTCTTCTGAGCCCCTCATTTACTAAATTCTGCAGAGGCATGTTGTTTTTCTTAAACTGTTCAGAAGACTGGTTGGAGACATTCGTCCAGCCATCCCAAACTGTAATCTCTACCATTGTCTTTTGCTTGGATGTATTATATGGCCATTGATAGCCTGCACAATGCACTGGCTAAAGAACTTCTTACTGGCATCTTCACTGGCCCAGATTTCTGGCCTCCTTGTAAGGCAACAGTAGCAAATGGGTTCCTAAATGTGTATACATGAAGCAATCACATATTATGATTAGTACAGGTGTATGCACTGAGGAGATTGATTCTTCAAAGTGATGCAAGGGCCTGAATTAATTCATTAAATTTGAAAATAATAGATTCATTTCCTTAAGCCTGTATTCTTACTTTTAATAGGTGGTGGTGATAGTTTATTTTGTAGAACAGAAAATACTTTTTTATCCTATAATGATCTTTAGCAACAGTATGAGTAAACTGAGTTCCAGCGGGGCTAATTAGTGACTGTGTCATTCATCATTTTTCTTGGCCCACGGCTTCGGTAGTGATAACAGGAGAACCTGTTAAATGGATCAACCTGTTGTTGTCAATGAGAATGTGTTCCCTAAGAAGGAAAGTTTAAGGAGCTTGTATGGCAAATTTTTTCAATTTGTACCATTGCCTCAGTTACATAAACCAGAACCTTTCTGATTATGTAAATAAAGAAAAGTGGCAAACCTATAGGGTTACATCCCGTGGAAGATTTCCACTAATGGAAGAGGGAATAGTTTTTGTTGATTTTCCTCTCCTCTCCTGCAGACTTCCATCTCCCCTATCATGCTATTGTTAGGGGAGGCAAGGAAGTCCTGTTCTACTGATAGAAGTCAGCCAAGTTTTAGGACAGGATCAGAATCATGGTAATGAAAATATTTTGTAGGATCTCTGTAACAGCGGTGTTCAGTATGCTGGAAATTGTATCGCAGTGATGCCACATACTTTCTACACATACACACTCCCCTTGATAATTTGATAAAATAGCTATTTATTTATTTGTTTATCGTCAAATTTATACCCCGTCCTCCCCACAAAGCAGGCTCAGGGCGGCTTCCAACAGCAAATACAATAATACAAAATAAAAGCATAAATAATACAGAATTAAAACACAACATTTAAATTAGTATATTACAAAATTACAAAATACTGGTGGCAGTTAAAAATCAAACGAATGAGATGCTTTCAAATGAAAGTGCTTCGATGTTATTCCCCATGAAATGTTTAGATGTTATTCTGCTCGTTCTTGAGACAGCTGCTCGATGTCAACATTACGGGCCATGCACCAAGGCGGCAAACTAGGGTGATGGCGGCCCCTAATTGTATGCCTGGCAGAAGAACTCCATCTTGCACGCCCTGCGGAACTGCAAGAGGTCCCACAGGGTCCTGATCTCCGGGAGCTCGTTGCACCAGGTAGGGGCCCCCACCGAAAAGGCCCCGGCCCTAGTAGCAGCTAGCCTGGCCTCCCTCGGGCCAGGGAGGGTCAATCGATTTTGAGACCCAGACCGTAGTGCTCTCTGGGGTATATAGAAGGAATTTAAGTGACTATTGGCCTGTAAGTGGAATTTGCATATCCCTCCCTTTCTGCAGATGCTCCACTGATTACCAATCAATTACTGGATTTATTTCCAGTTTCCTTCACCTACAAAGCCTTTAAAAGTGTTGGACTCACCGACCAGCAGTACCTCTTCTCCTGCAGTGTTCCACTGTGACTGCTCCACTCATCTGAGCAAAGCCTTCTGAAGGTGCCACCTCAGCAAGCAGGTAACATCAGCAACTGCCCATTCATGCACATTCTCTGTGCTGGCTTGTATATTATGGTACAGTCTCCCTGAGGCTATTAGGAAGACCCCCATGCTTCATTCACAAATTGTGCACAACAGAATGGTTTGGGGGGGTATTCTTGTAGAGGGAGCAAAGTTGCGATGTCATGGATCAGCTCAAGAGGTGACTTCTGCTAATATACTGATAGTCCGGTTGCCATCTGCACACATTGGGGTTTTTATTGTCTTACCAAGGATCTTTGCTTTTAGATTCAAATATTTTCATGTAATCCACTGACTAATTGACTGAAAGGTTCTTGTTTTATCATATGCCTCGAGTCTCAGTGGAAACATGAAATATAAATGAAAATAACAAGCAATGAATATGCATATCATGAGGGTACACAGTGACTATTAGAAGTGTTGCTGCCACCACTCTTAAATAAATGCTTCCAGCAGGCTGATCTTTATGTTATTAACAAAATGGAAGAGTTGGGTAACAAAGCATGATAGAGGTTTACAAAATTATGCATGGGATAGAGAAGGTAGAGAAAGAAGTGCTTTTCTCCCTTACAATACAAGAACCCATGGGTACTCAATGAAATTAATGAGCAGTAAGCTTAGAACTTACTGGGGGCTGTGGTAGCTCAGAGGCTAAGATGCTGAGCTGCAGACTGGAAGGTCTGTAATTTGGCAGTTTGAGACCCTAGTGCCGCATGATGGAGTGAGCTCCCATTTCTGGCCCCAGCTCCTGCCAACCTAGCAGTTCGAAAGTAAGAAATTGCAAGTAGATAAATAGGTACCACTTTGGTGGGAAGGTAACAGTGTTCCGTGCGCCTCAGCATTTAGTCATGCCGGCCACATGACCATGGAAATGTCTGCAGACAGCGCTGGCTCTTCGGCTTGGAAATGGAGATGAGCACCGTCCCCTAGAGTCGGATTCGACTGGCTTTTGAGCAAGGGAAACCTTTCCCTTTAGTAAGCTTAGAACACATAAAAGGAAGTACTTCTTCACACAAAGAGTAATTAATACATGGAATTCACCGCTGCTGGAAGTGGTGTTAGCTATAATCATTGACAGCTTTAAGAGAGGACTGGATAAATGGCACAGAGGTCTCTGAGTGGCTATTAGCCACAACGTATGGATGGAACACTATGTCTGGGGCAGTGATGCTCTGTATTCTTGGTGTTTGGTGAGCAACAGTGGGAGGGCTTCTGTAGTTCTGGCCCTGCTGATGGACCTCCTGATGGCACCTGGGTTTGGCCACTGTGTGGCACAGAGTGTTGGACTGGATGGGCCATTGGCCTGATCCAACATGGCTTCTCTTATATTCTTATGTTCTTAAGTCAAACAGAGTAAAGCTCTTTGCACCAGAGGAGGGCTTTGCTGTTAGTGGAATGGATTCATAGGATCCAATCTCATAATAATCCCTTCCCCAAAATCGCAAATTCTTTATCTTAAGATATAGGGGAAAGCTGAATAATCATAAGCACAGTAGAAAATAAATATATGTGAATCTAACATTGCAAAGCATGATTAAATTGTTTGCTTTTTTAGCAGATCAAAAGAGCACTAAATTGCTTAAAGATCTGGGTTTCACAAAATCAGCTTCTCACAACAGAAAATCCATGTGTAAATTAATGTTCCCCAACAATGGCTCATGTTTTAATTTAATTAGATTTCCTTTTTCATGTGTTAGATGATTTAGGAGCATCCTTAACTAAACCAGTTGTGCATTTGTAGCAAGACATATGTATAAAAAGAAAAGGGCCAAGAAGGAAGATGGAAGCTGAACCACACTGAGCCCTTCTCAGGCAGAGCCCCATTTCTCCATAATAACACAACTAGTACCGAGCATCCTTAACTAAACCAGTTGTGCATTTGTAGCAAGACATATGTATAAAAAGAAAAGGGCCAAGAAGGAAGATGGAAGCTGAACCACACTGAGCCCTTCTCAGGCAGAGCCCCATTTCTCCATAATAACACAACTAGTACCAACGCAATCCTTATTCTATTTTCAAGGGGTTTTTGTGTGTGTGCGGATACTTATTTTCGCCAACAGGGGGCTCACTATCCCCCAACAGCTTTTCCTACATAGTCAGTAGACTTCCTGGGTTTGTAGAAAAATCCAAAAACTAAAAAAAATCCCTTCAGGGACGGCTGAATTCCTCCCAAAACCTTTTGAAATGGCCTCTGCAGGGATCTGCTTCAGGCATCAACGGTGAGAGATTAGAATGTTGGGGGGGGGGTTTTCCTAAGGCTTCTAACTGGCTCTGTCAGTAAAAGGGTGGGGGAAGGGCCCTTTCCAGGCAGGGAGGGAGGGAGGGAGCCTTGGTTAGGCTGAAATATGTGACTGGTCCAAAATCACGCAGTCAGCTCCCACTGCAAGATGGGGATATGAACCTGGGTCTTGCAGACCCTACTTTGAAGCTCTAACTGCTGCACCTCACTGGCTTTCATAGGGTGGCTACTGATGAACGGTAGCAAGCAGCCGAGGCTAGGTGATTCATGCAAATCGGGGGGACCTGGCAACCCTACACTACTGCCAGGCCTAGAGTTGCCAACCTCCAAATGGGACCTGGAGACCCCCCAGAATTACAACTGGACTCTAGACAGCAGAGGTCTGTCTCCCTGCAGAAAATGGCTGCTTTGGAGGGTGGACTCTGTGGCATTATACCCAGCTGAGGCCTCTCCCTTCCCAAACCCAGCCCTCCTTAGAGTCCACCACAAAATCTCTAG